>NC_073396.1:3991656-4216656 GCF_028641065.1 Leucoraja erinaceus
AACAAATGAAGACATGTTGTTCAATATCTTGTACCTATCCTGTGACTGGACTAAGCTCAGTGAAAACTAGAAAATGTACTGTACAAAACTAAACAGAAACTTCTTCAGTTTAAAGTTTAATTGGTGTTTGGCAAGAGAACTTTGCTGGAGTATGTGCTCGATAGTTTCAGGCTGCTGGTCACGTAGTTTTAATACTGTTTCTCACTGTACATTGGGTGATCAAGTTATTTTGTAAGGAAAGAGTTTTCACCTAATAATGCACCGTGTGTTCAAAGAGTGGTGCCATTCTCTGTCAAGTCCAGAGGCTTAATTCCCTTCCAAGTGTACAGCAATTCAGATGATTAGATTTCATGGTTTCCTCGCAGATCATTGCAGAGTAGAGAATGCTAATTGCTACAAAGGTGGTGGAAAGGTTTGTGGTGTGTCTGGTTCATTGCAGGAAAAGGGCTGCAAAGCTTGTTCATTGTCATCTGGTATATTTTAGTTGCTTTGCGAAAATAAAATACTATGACTGTTCTGCCTGTGTGTAGTCCCAACAGCACCGCCACAGAACGTAGAGGTGGAAGCTGTGAACTCTACCGCATTGAGGTTTACGTGGGATCCTCCTCCACAGCAGTTCATAAACGGCATCAACCAAGGCTACAAGGTAATGAAATACAAAGCAAAACACTAAACAAACAATCATAAGGTCATAAGTGATAGGAGCAGAATTAAGCCATTCGGCCCATCAAATCTACTCCGCCATTCAATCATGGCTGATCTATCTCCCCCTCCTAACCCCATTCTCCTGTCTTCTCCCCATAACCTGCTAATGGCACCCATACTAATCAAGAATCTATCTATCCCTGCCTTAAAAATATCCATTGGCTTGGCATCCACAGTCTTCTGTGGCAAAGAATTCCACAGATTCACCATCTTCTGACTAAAGAAATTCCTCCGTATCTGTTTCCTAAAGGAACGTCCTTTAATTCTGATGCTGTGATCTCTGGTCCGAGACTCCACCACTAGTGGAAACATCTTCTCCACATTCAAGCCTTTCACTGTTCAGTTTCAAATCAAACAGCAATCAAATGCTGTTCAATTCGTAGAAATGAAATTGTACCATTGGAATCTTTCTTTGGGTATATATATGTTGTCAAATATTTAGTACTGAAACAAGCAAATCATAGAGTCATACAGCACGGCAACGAGCCCTTTGGCCCAACCAAGATGCAACAACTAGGCAAGGTCCATTCACCTGCATTTGGCCAATAACCCTACAATCATTTCCTATCTATGTACCTGTCCATTAGGACAGCTTTGAACCCTGGTCCACACAGTTGATATCCATATTGTATGTCAAAGAAAATGGGTCAATCAGCTTGAGTTGCTATAGGTTATTTCCCAATGACCCTCTGCCACAGCCCCTCCATACCTTCACAGTAGGAAAGTGTGTCTATAAACTAAGAATGAGAGGAAAGACTGGATTTGGCCTGCACATATCCTTTAAACTTTGTCCCTCCTTTAAACTTTGTTAAAGCTATATCATAGAAACATAGAATTTAGGTGCAGGAGTAGGCCATTCGGCCCTTCGAGCCTGCACCGCCATTCAATATGATCATGGCTGATCATCCAACTCAGTATCCCGTACCTGCCTTCTCTCCATACCCCCTGATCCCCTTAGCCAGAAGGGCCACATTTAACTCCCTCTTAAATATAGCCAATGAACTGCCTCAACTACCCTCTGTGGCAGAGAGTTCCAGAGATTCACCACTCTCTGTGTGTGAAAAAAGTTCTTCTCATCTCGGTTTTAAAGGATTTCCCCCTTATCCTTAAGCTGTGACCCCTTGTCCTGGACTTCCCCAACATCGGGAACAATCTTCCTGCATCTAGCCTGTCCAACCCCTTAAGAATTTTGTAAGTTTCTATAAGATCCCCTCTCAATCTCCTAAATTCTAGAGAGTATAAACCAAGTCTATCCAGTCTTTCTTCATAAGACAGTCCTGACATCCCAGGAATCAGTCTGGTGAACCTTCTCTGCAATCCCTCTATGGCAATAATGTCCTTCCTCAGATTTGGAGACCAAAACTGTACGCAATACTCCAGGTGTGGTCTCACCAAGACCCTGTACAACTGCAGAAGAACCTCCCTGCTCCTATACTCAAATCCTTTTGCAATGAAAGCTAACATACCATTCGCTTTCTTTACTGCCTGCTGCACCTGCATGCCTACCTTCAATGACTGGTGTACCATGACACCCAGGTCTCGCTGCATCTCCCCCTTTCCCAATCGGCCACCATTTAGATAATAGTCTGCTTTCCCGTTTTTGCCACCAAAATGGATAACCTCACATTTATCCACATTATACTGCATCTGCCAAACATTTGCCCACTCACCCAGCCTATCCAAGTCACCCTGCAGTCTCCTAGCATCCTCCTCACAGCTAACACTGCCCCCCAGCTTAGTGTCATCTGCAAACCTGGAGATATTGCCTTCAATTCCCTCATCCAGATCATTAATATATATTGTAAATATATCCTATAGTATTTAATTGTTCCATCCTGGGAAAAAGATTCTGGCCGTCGTTACACCTAACAGTGGTATGGCAGCCACAACAGCTATACCTAACAGTGTATATCTGTTATACACAGTGGAGACCGACCGCCGCCTTCACAGCCTCTCATCACGTACCACATCCTGAACAAACAGAAAAATGGCCAATAAAATTTAAATAATATTCCTGTTGTGAAATTGTGGATTTAGTTTTACTTGTATAGGTTTACAAAGATTCCCCAATTACATTTCTTTTACTCTTTTCTCATCAGCTCCTTACCTGGATTGTGGACCCACCAAATACTGTAAAATCGATGACAATTGCTCCTGATTTCCATGGAACACGACATGAAGCCTTGCTTACAGGGCTCAAGAAGTTCACAAAATACTACACATCCGTACTGTGTTTTACAACACCAGGAAATGGTCCCAAGAGCCCACCTAAGATGATTCAGACCCACGAAGATAGTGAGTATCTGAGAACTGTTGTTTGGATCTGTGGTCTGTATACTCTGTGGTTACATTTACAGTGATGCCTGAAAATGATTTTCAGCTCTCTCAGAAGCAGTTTGAACCACAGAGGGGCACATTGATATAGTGTAGTTTACACAAAAGGGACAATTTACAATCGCTACCAAAACCAATTAACTAACCTACAAACCTGTACATCCTTGGAGTGTGGGAGTAAACCAAGGCACCTGAGGAAAACCTACACAGTTACAGGGAAAACATACAAACTCTGTACAGACAGCACCTGTAGTCAAGATCGAACCCGGGTCACTTGCGCTGTAAGCAGCAACTCTACCGCTGCGTCACTGTGCTGCCCACTGTTTTCTCTTTTCTTGAGAAGGAACCAGGAATATTATATTCATTATTTCTCCTTGCTTCTGCAAATTCAATCTCAACCCAGATTAGTTCAGCCATGTTGTATTGTATTGTGCAAACATCCTCGAGTTGGTTAGGGCAGGCTAAATTTGAAGAAAATATTTCTCATTCTAAAGTGAATATGAGTTTTAATCTATGTGTTCAGCCAGACGTTGATAGTATAAACCTAATGGCTCTGTATGGTAGAGTTTAAGGCTGACAGATTGCTTGCTGATTTTATAGCCCATTTAGTCTGTTCTGAAGTCTTCTGAAAATGAGCAGAGTGTATGATGCACTTAATGCGACCAAGGTATGATCATGAAAATGATGAGTTTAGACCAAGATGAAATAACCGGTCTTAAACTGCAAACTGTGGTATGCAACGGTAATATAGAAAAGCAAATGGCAAGCACTGATGCAGGAATAATAAAAGCAAAGTTCTATGTTTCTTGGTACTTTTATATAGGGTCATAAATGTAGTTTGGATTGGTGTTTTATCTTGTTTTTGTTTGCAATTCGTTGGCTCCCAGCATCATGTAGAATCCCTCAAGAATCTTTCTTGTCTACAGAATTTGTCAAAATGTCCAGGGAGGTTGCAAAATATGCGACTGCTAGCAGAATCCCCACTTCATGATTTATTTCATAAGGAGGAAGTTATAGGCAATCGGAGAAAATAGTCGTGCAGATGTTCCAAACTCTTCTATTGATAACCAGCTTCTGAACATTTTATAATTCATTTATAGATGTTGAGTGTCGCTAACAAGAGCAACATCTCTTGCCCATCCCTATTTCTCCTGGAATAGGCGGTGATTGGTTCCCTTCTTGAACCGTTGCAGTCAGGCTGTTGTAGATACTGCTACAGTGTTATTGGGCAAGGAGATTCAGTGAAGACATAGAATACATAGGCGTTATCCACCTCATTGGTGACCCTTGGACTATTCTTGTTCGAACTTTACCGGCTTTACCTTGCACTAAACATTATTCCATTATTATGTATCTATACACTGTAAATGCTTGATTGTAATCATGTCCACTGACTGGATAGCATGCAACAATAACTTTTCACTGTACCTCGGTACTCATGACATAAACTAAACTGAAATGGTGATAATACAAATTCCGTAGAGTGTACAACTCACTGGAGAGTGGATGTGGCATTCTCACACGCAAAGGATGAATTCCCAATATTCCAGTCTACCTCACTGCAGCCTTTGCATTTTTTTTATTTGTTTTGGTTTGACTGCTAGTTTGTGAAATGGTTTTGCTCTGTCTAACATTTGCTCTTCAGAATGCTTCTAATGCTGTGTCACGGGGTTTGCATGTTATTGAACCAGGCTGATCTTGGTTGCGTAGGTAGGAACTGCAGATGCGGTTTTATACCGAAGATAGACACTAAATGCTGGAGTAATTTAGTGGGTCAAGCAGCATCTGTGGAGAAAAGGAATAAGTAAAGCTTCAGGACGGAATCCTTCTTCAGACTGAGAGATAGAGAAGTCCTCCTTATCTATAGAGAAGTGGTCTTCTCTAGCTTTCAGTCTAAAGAAGGGCTTCGAACCGCAACGTCACCTATTCCTTTTATTCAGACGTGCTGCCTGACCCGCTGAGTTACTCCAGCATTTTAGGTCTATCTTTGATATCTTGATTTGATTGTAATGGTAAAGGAAGGGAATGTTGGGCAATTAAGTTACTGATGGTGACGCAGACATTGCTGCTGCTGTGAATGGTCTACAGTGCTTCATGACACCCACTCCTGAACGTCCAGCCCTCAAAAGCAGGCATCTACAAAGCACCGAGTCCATTTAGCACAATAGGAGTAGTACAAATCACGTTGGAGGATGTCCTTAACAGAGATGGGTTATTGAATAAGTTTGTGGTGTAGACACTGCTACCAGTGCTACTGTGGACAGATGAACCAATATTCAATACATTTATCTCTCATGTCACAGACCCAGCCTGGTCGCTGTGTTTTTCATGGTTTGGCTAGCTCAATCAGTGGTAGTACTCCTGCTATCTTCATTAGTTCTCCCTTGCAGGGAGCCGCAACTCATTAGCTGAGCTAGGATTCTTGAAATCATCATCCAGACAACCGCTGACATCTTTATCTCTGATAGTTTCTCTCTGGTACTGTTAGTTTCAGTTCAGAGTTACTGTCACTTTCTCATCCACACGGACGGCTTCATTCATGTCAATGTGTGTGTACGAATAATTGGCAAGATTAGTGGAACACACCAGTGATGTGCACAGGGTGGGGAATGCAAAGGCACGGTCTCCACCTGTAATCCTGGAGTGTACGCAGTGCACCTACACACAATGCCTGTGCTTCAAGTACCCCTTCAAAAGCAGTGTCGCTTCTCGCAGGCACCCCTGGAGTCAGTTTCGTTCTCCAGAAAATGTTAGATGCTGAAAATTCTGTCATGGATGTTTTCTTTCTGCTGGTGGAATCTTTGTTCCATCTGATTTCCATTAAAGAAAAATAATAAGAAATGTGGTGTTCTCCTCCTGCTGGGCTCATATACGAGTTGTCATGGATTGAGCTCAGAAAAAAGAAATCATTGATAATATTTGATCAACTTCATCAGCACAAGCCATCTGTGGTCTCGAGCTATCCCACACAACACGTCTGCATCATTAGTGGAGTGATTTCTCAGGATTTGTAGCCTGTTGTCAGGAATTATGCACAAACATTGACAAAGCTTCACAAAACACTGTCTGCTGTTGTCAGTCACACTTTATCAAATTTAACAACATTTTGAGATTTCTCATTACATATACCATGGAAATACTGAAGCTTCATTGGGAATGCAGGCATGCCGCTTTCTGCATCGCCTTGAGAAGGAATTTGCATTTATATAACACCTTTCACGTCTTCAGGAAATCCAAGAACATGTCAGCCAAACAAAAGTGCTTGGAAACTTAGCCACTGTTGTCATGTACACAAAAGTATTCAAAATCTTGCAAATGAAACAAATGTCATGTGTGGCTTGAACGGTGAGGGAGGCACAAAAATAGCGCCTCAGGATCTTCAAGTTTGCTCTAACCATCAAGCACTCATTCACACTATTATAAGTTAATGTAATTTTTTTTCTCGCCATGTTCTCTTCAACTCCCCCAGATTCGAGCAGTCATCTACAAACTATGGACAATTTACAATACCCAACTAATCTGCCAATGGACATTTGTTTGCAGAACCAGACTATGAAGGGACCCCCTGTTTGCACACAGAGAACGTGCAACCTCAACATAGGTAGCAGCAGAGGGCAGGTGTGATACTGGAGTCACTGGAGATATGAGGTGGCAGCTCTACCAGCTGTGTCGCCGTTGCCCCAAAGGGCCTCAGATATGGTATCCTTATTCATCTCTGCAGAAATAAGCTTAACTCATTGACTCTAATTTTGGTTTCATTCAATTTTATCATTCAATCAACCTGCGGTAGCTGAGTTAAGTAAATTTCGTCAATTTATTTTTCACTACCAGATCTTATCTTTCATGTCCTACAAAGATAGCATCTCTGTGGAATTAATTATGGGAATAGGATTTATGTTTGACTCCCTCTGTCTTCAATTTGTAACATGACGAGAATACCCCATGTTATATCTAACTTTACAGAAGCAGAGATTCTTGACACAGAACCCAAACCCTGCCTTTGCAGTCCAGCATTTGACAACCCTCCACCCCCCCTTTAACCCAGCTTGCACCTGCTCACAATGAGGGGAATAGATAGGGTAGACAGTCAGAACCTCTTTCCCGAGGGTGGGAATGTCAAGGACGAGAGAGCATCGGTTTAAGGTGAGAGGGGCAAAGGTCGGGGGAGATGTGAGGGGCAGATTTTCTACATGGAGAATGACGGATGCCTGGAAAGTGCTCCTGGGGTGGTGGTGGAGTTAGATATAATGATAGCATTTAAGAGGTTTTTAGATATACACATGTATATGCAGTGGATGGAGGTTATAAATCATGTTACAGGCAGAGGAAATGAGTGTAACGGTATCATGTTTGTCGTGGACATTGTGGGCTGAATGGCCTTTTCCTATGTTGTACTGTTCTGCGATTACAATGGCATTCCATGAATAGCCTGATCCCAGGCAACTTATGCATTTCTCATCTTGTCCTGCAAATTAATGCCAAATACTAATTTTATGTGCAATTTGATTATTTTTACTGCTTCATTTTCATTAATAATAAATATTTTAATTAATTTGTGCCGGAGAAGTTAATTTATATTTTAATTTTTATCAATAACTCTTAAATTAAGCAATTGAACATTTTCAAAATTTGCTAAATGTCTGAAGATTCCAGCATCCCGTATCACCGTCAGGCAATGTGAATTTGTTGGGTAACAATCATTTCAAATAAGGCCAGGTTAATTGTGCATCAAATTTAACCCTCTTTATTTTTTTAATTGAATTCTGAAGAGAAAATCCACACATTCCGAGTAATTTCCTTTGCACCTTCAGTCTGGTGTTGTACATTTTTCCAGTACATGACTTCAGGCATTTTTTTTTACTGACATAGTGGATACACTGTAGAGACGTGTGTATCTTGTCCTGCCTTCACTGTCATTATCATCATAATTTTCACTAACACCAAAGTTTTCAATGACATTTTTTCCATTAGGTGATGTATCTCTCTGGCTTTTGTTTAATAATGTGCTTTCTTGTCTAGTTTGTAGATTTCAGTCTGTTTGCCATCGGCTCTGACTGCTACTTCTGAAATATTATGTGCTTTAACTGACAGTCAAAGTGGATGTGCTTAAAAAGATTTATTCTGCATGTGAGGAAAATATACAGGCAAAAGTAAATTGAAAATTGCAGTCAGATCCCCGACAAATTACTTTTGCCAAGCACCCATATTGAAATATTTGGCTTACCTTTAAATCAAGCTGGCCCTTAAAGTAAAGTTTAAAAGATTAATATACAATGGAAGCTTTATGTGAGTAGCATCATTAGTACATGCAGTTTGTAGTGAACTGGGCTCTCGTGATCTTGCACAATCGAGATTTAGCAATGTAAATATTAATTAAATATAAAAATATCATGACCAAACTTGGCAATGTAGTGTGCTGCGATTTAATCTAACACTTGGCTGATGCAATTGTGTCACACGTGCTGTGGTTTCACCAGTAATTTGTTGTCATCCCAGGGTCAGTGCTGAAGTACTTACTGGTTACATTAAAAGTCCAAACAGAGTAAGTGATACCGAAATTTTTCATTTGAAACTGTCTCATGACTAAAGAATGCATGACCCCTTGAATTTGTGGATTATATGATCTGATATTCTGCAGTGCTCTTTATGTGATAACCCATTGCTCCTTTAGATTTATCCATTACACAACGCAGCAAGGCTTCACTGTCTTTCACTGACATTTTAAATTTTCACAGGGCCAGGACCTGTTGGGCACTTGAGGTTTACTGAAATCCTTGATACCTCTTTGAAAGTCAGCTGGCAAGAACCACAGGAGAAAAATGGGATCCTCACAGGTAAAAAAAAATGTTCAACTTCACCTTTGCTTGAAAGGGAAAGAAGTGTAGGTCAATCAAAGCAATTTATTTGTTATTTATATCCAGTGCTATTTTTGTGACAGTGCTTGGCAGAAGGATGCACTGACACCTCTAAAAAAACTAACCATCATTATTTCAGTTTCCACCCACGTGACACGTATGTTTATTAATCGTGCATGCCGAGATCTTTTTGTCTACAAAACAAGCAGTGTTTATCTCGTATCAGATTATCTGATTTAAAAATTCTAAATAGTCACTGCGCTATTAAATATAGAATAAGTAAGCATCTGAGGTGTCCGAGCACAATTTTAAAATCATGCAATTGCCTACAGAATAAAAATTAGGTTGCCAGTTTAGAAAATTGGGCATCTGGCAACAAGCTATGGACTAACTCAAATTCTTCTCTGTAAACTTCCTCCAACAATGGATCACGTGGCTTCTCCTACCAGATAACAACACAATCTATGCCATTGCTGGGCTCCCTTTGCAATGCTGATCTTTTTTGCTTCCTAACTGACATTTAGAAGGCTTTTGGATAGGCACATGAAAATGTGGTGAGTGGAGGGATATGGATCACGTGCAGGCAGAGGAGATTGGTTTAACTATGCAGAAAATTTGGCACAGACATTAGACCAAAGTTCCTGTTGCTGTGCTGTGCTGTTCTATGTTCTCATGTGTTTCCAAATCATGACATCTTACTCCTCTGCTGCTCTAGATGTCAGCTGATTTACATCGGGGAGACTAAGCGGCGGTTGGGCGATCATTTCGCCGAACACCTCCGCTCAGTCCGCAATAACCTACCTGAACTCCCGGTGGCTCAGCACTTCAACTCCCCCTCCCATTCCCAATCCGACCTCTCTGTCCTGGGTCTCCTCCATTGCCAGAGTGAGCAACACCGGAAATTGGAGGAACAGCACCTCATATTCCGCCTGGGTTGCTTGCGTCCGGTGGCAAGAACGTTGAATTCTCCCAGTTTTGCTAACCCTTGCTGTCTCCTCCCCTTCCTTAACCCTCGAGCTGTCTCCTCCCATCGCCCCGCCCTCGGGCTCCTCCTCCTCCCTTTTTCCTTCCTTCTCCCCCCCACCCCCCATCAGTCTGAAAAAAGGATTCGGCCCGAAACGTCGCCTATTTCCTTCGCTCCATAGATGCTGCAGCACCTGCTGAGTTTCTCCAGCATTTTTGTGTACCTTCGATCTTCCAGCATCTGCAGTTCATTCTTGAACATCTTACTCCTCAATATTTGCTAATAAACTTTCTCCATCATCTCCCTGTAAATGCTCTCACACCAATAAGCCATGCTTTAAGATTAATACATTCCTGAAAACAGATCTACCAAGATCCACTATCACTCCCCCACTCCTGCTAAATTCCACATATATCAAAAGTTTTGCTTGTTAACTTTAATTTGTATTTCTCCGCTAGAATAAGGGATAAGAATCAATATAGTGTAAGTTTAGGGCCCTGATCAATGTGTGTTTGAATGTATTACTCATTGTTGAGAGATTTGACTAAGAGTGTAGTCCCCTGATTCTTGAAGTAATCGCAGCCAAACCTATGTGCAGTTTCACTCTCTGGGGAATCTGACACTTGTGATATCCTTTTCCAACTGGCGAGTCAGTAATGCTCTTCCCAATATCCCAACCCAACCTTCAATGATCCAAAGATAGACACAAAAAGCTGGAGTAACTCAGCGGGTCAAACAGCATCTCTGGAGAAAAAGAATAGGAGACCTTTCGGGTTGAGACCCTTCTTCAAACTAGAGTCAGGGGAAAGGGAAACGAGAGAAATAGACGGCGATATAGAGATATATAGCACAAATGAATGAAAGATATGCAAAAAAGTAACAATGATAAAGAAAACAGGCCATTGTTAGCTGTAGACTAGGTAAAAACGAGTTACAGACAATGAGACTCAACAAGACGACTGGACAACCAGCTTACTTTTCCCCAAATGCCATTTTTCCCATTCTCAAATGAATTTCCAACCCTTCTCTCTTCCACCCACTGCCCCCGGCCCATGGGCTACTCATTACTACAACTGTAAGGAAACAAGGTAGGAAAATTAATTTGTCAAATTCAGTTTGTTACCATCTCTGCAAGAATGATCAAGTATTGCTCATTTGCATGCAAAACCAGAAGGCATAACATCTTTCCCAACTGATGAACATGAAACTAAAAGCAAATACTAATTTAGGATCTAAAATCTCAATAGGTTAGCAATTAATCATCCAATTACAAAGCACTTTATCATTTAATAAAGTGTTAACACTGAAACCTAAAGAAATTGGTGAACTATTTTAATGTGAATGAGAATTATTAGTGAGTGTGATCTATAAAACATGGGAACCAGTTCAGCATTGTGAAGCAGGGAAATGATTGCCTCAAATAATTCTTTATAAACAACAGCAGGCAGGACAACCACTGTGGTGAAAAGGGCTCTGAATGTATGAACAGCAGGATTTGATCTGCGTGCAGCAGAGGTCAATAGGCATAAGCATAGAAATTGGTTTCTGCTTGAAAACCTTTCAGCATCTTCACACTACAAATAGCACTGGTAATGTTTTTTTTTCCCTTGCACATTCATCTTTGTTGGTTCTGGCCTGAATTGTACTTACCTCTTGCCAGCGGTTTGAAAGAGAACCAGCTGATAACTTTGTGCGACTCAGCGGGTTCATGATTTCCGTACCAGTGCATTGAAGCCTGGGATGCTGTGGAGGTTAGACATTAGCACCTCCAATCTCTCTCTGCACGTCTGGACTCACCAGGGCAGCCTCACATCATCAAGCCGGTGCATCTAGCACAGGCCCATTCATTTGATGTGAAATATAAGTTTACCATGCTTTTTCTTTACGTTTCAGCATTTCACTCACTATAACTTTATATTTTAGAGCATAGAACAGCACAACACAAGAACTTGCCCCTCGACCCACAAACATAATGCCAAGAACACCTCTTACCTGCCTGCACATAATCCATATCCCTGCCCCATTCCCTGCATATCTATGTACTAATGCAAAAGTCTCTTAAATGCCACTATAGTATCTGCCTCAACCATTAGCCCCAGCAGTGCGTTCCAGGCACTGACTACCTTTGTAAAAAAAACTTGCCCTCTTTTAAAATTTGCCCCTCTCACCTTAAAGCTATGCCCTCTCATCTACTGAGACTGGACAGTTCAGCATCAGTGATGGTTCTTCAGATTGCTGAGAACTGCATACGAGAGAGTCTGGAGTGTTTAATAGTAAGATTAAACGAGTACTTACCAGTATGAAGTTTGATCTGTATTTTATGAGGAGTTACGGTGAGGTATTACGTGAAGATCCCAGCCCCAGTGCGCATGTGCGGCATACTTCGAAGCAGCGGTGTGAAATCACAGGATAGACACAATATTTGAAGTAAGATAGTAAAGATCATGAGACATCAGTTTATTAGTTTGATCTATATAATGAGGGTGGGAGCGGCGGGCACGTAATACCTCACCGTAACTCCTCATAAAATACAGATCAAACTTCATACTGGTAAGTACTCGTTTAATCTTACTATTTTACTTCGGAGTCACGTGAGTGATTCCGTGAAGACTTCAAAGGTCTGTGATTTCAAACCGTGTAACAGTTTTTATTTCACTCACTGCCGAAGTTTTTGAGGGAGGAAGTGTTATCGTAATCAACCAGTGGATCTGCTTTCACAAGAAACAGAAAGGTATTTGTTAACAATAACAACATAAAGAGCTCCCCTGAGCTTAAATTAATATTGCAGTTTGTAATATTCTTTCTGCAATTAAATCAGGTTTATCAACGGTTTATAATAAAAAATGTTCTGAACGTCGTTCCCTTGACCATTCTGCCGTATTGAGAATGTGGTCAACCGGGATGTCCATTCGTTCAGCCGCTGATACCAATGCTGCCCTAGTGGAATGGGATTAAATGTATTATTATCTATTCCGGCAGCTTTCAGTACCTGTTTGAGCCACCTTGGAGTGGTTTGGCTCGTACCCCATCTTGGGGTTTCTGTGGTTGACCCATAGGCTTTCCTCTCCCTCTAAGATTGTGGGTTGTGTCTATATATAGTAGTAGATGGGTCACCACACTCAACCTGGACTCTGGTGGGTAGGCCCGGAATCCCACCAGTGAATTGGGCGTTCCTGGTCCATATAGCCATATAACGACTACAGCACGGAAAACACAGGCGATCTCGACCCTACTAGTTCGTGCCGAACTCATAATCTCGCCTAGTCCCATATACCTGCGAGTTAGATTTTACCAGACCTAGAATATGAACGTGATGCGTCTGGGGTAATCTCCATGTTATCCAGTCTAGTTTTATGGAGTGACCGGACTCTGTGAGCGTGTACGAGAGCCATAAGCATGAGCGTTTTTAACATAGATTAAGCAAGCTGAGGGATCTGGCTGGTGCCATTCTCTGAGATATGTCAATATCACACCAATATCCCATACATGGGTATACCTGGGTTTTTGGGGCTTATTATTATAGTTGCCCTTCATAAGTTTACCTTCAGTGGATGGGATCCCATGCTCTGCTGTCATGCTGTTTTAGATAAGCAGATAAGGCGCTCCATGCTGTATTTACGGCACTGTAACTCACCTTTTAGTCATGGTGTAGATGTTCCAGGAACTCCAATACGTCAGTGGTTGAATAGTTCGGTATGTTGTCCCTGCGTCGTGGCAGTATTTTACCCATGTTAGCTTTTAGTGACTGTTCGCAGGGATGCCGACATGGTGGTAATGGTTCCTTAGATAATCCCAGTCCCTGGTAAGGTCTATTCAAAACCTGCACCCAGGAGTTTGATGTTTCCCTGGCATGGGTGGCTTGTGCCTGATACTGGGTTGAGTCAGCAACCATGGTCCACTAGGGAAATCCATAGGTGACTCGCCCACCGTGTCGTGATGAACTGGGAACCATGGCTGTGTAGGCCGGTCGGGCACGTTCAATATCTCGGAGACTCCCATCTGTATTGCGAAGTGCCCGTCTGATGAGGCAGAAGGGAGGAAGGCAAAGCAGAAATTCCCCCTTCCAGCGTGTAGGCATCTATCGCTGCTGCCTCTAATCTGGTTCCTAAGTCACATACATAGGTTACTGGTGATTCCGTCTTGTGCAACCAAATTGATATCTGGCTTTCAAACTGCTTAATACCTTTAGCAGATATTTGGGGTTTGACATCTATTCAATGTAATCATAAATTTTACCCCGTGACATGGTGTCTCCCACTGTGTTCTAGCTTCCTAGGACATAGGCAGCTGATAGTTAAAATGTCTTTTGACACACCATTGCCAGATTTGTTTGACCAATTTGTTGCACAACAATGATTATTATGCTCCCCATATGGTTGATATAAGCCACCACCATAGTATTATCAATCCGTAACCACATATGTACGTGCTGCATTTGAAATGCATATGCTTTTTAGCCCAATGGGCGATCACCAATCCCAAGTAGTTGATGCCCGGTATGTGTAGTAACGATGTTCGTGAATTGGTCCATCTGTTACCTGTGCTAGATATGGAGTTTAGTTGCTCCCCAGCCTAAAGTACTGGCATCGGTTTTTAATAACCAAGTTGGGATTGGTGATGATAATAGGGCTGAAAACTATGCCAAATATATGTCTAACCACCACCTTAATTGTGATATAGCTTCAGTGGGTACATTCATGATTTGATTATAGTGACCCAAGTACCTTGGCAAAGTAACAGTCATATGGACGGAATTATTATTGAAGCCCAGATAATCCTTGGTAGTTAACGCTTCAATTCTGGTTTATCTGGGCATGGGATAAACCTCAGAGCTTTAGGGAGCTGTTTCGTAGCTAGAACTGCTGCCACAGCTAATTCCTTTGTTTCCCCTAATATGAGGATATCATCCAATATATGCCATGATTATGCTTGTTTTCTTAATATTTTCATGGCCGTTTTTAATATTTATAATAGTTTAGGGCTGAGGTTAGACCATAGGGAATGCTCTATGCTCCCATGGTTGCCCTAACCGGGATATCCATTATCCAGGTAAAAAAATTTAGGTATCTATAATGATCCTAGTGTATGGGTATAAGATAGTTAGCATCTTCCATATCAATGCTCCCCATAGGTATCCTTGGGAGATCAGATGTCTGGCAGTGACAAAAACCCGTCTCCATCTTAAAGTGTATATACTCAACAGATTTATTTAGTGATATTAGATCAATGATGATGCTACATTCACCATCTTTTGTAGTCTTTGTGAATATATTCGATACAAATTCCAATGGTTCATGTTTACTCCCATGATCCGTTTAGTAATGAGCCTTTCTAGTTCTGCTTGACCTTCTCACTTCTCTTTTCTTAGAGGGAGAAAATGCCCTTTGGGCGCATTGCTGAACTGGCGGTAATATGCCCAATTTGAATTCGTTTTTATCCACTAATACTGTTGAGTATATTTTAGTTATTTGTGACAGCATCCCATGCTTTATCAACAAGTGTAAATGCCCCCCCCGCAGTTAGTAGAACACCCTTATTTAGTGTAAACTGGGAGGAACCAGACTACCTACCTCCATGTTTATTGTTTTTTCATGAAGGCCTAGTTTGCTGGTATGCTGGTGCTGTCGGTGGGGCGGCGCATTTTCCCACGGCTCCGCTCTGGGCCCCTGTCTAAAAAAGAACTTTGGGGGCAATGTGAAGCGGTCGCCAGGCTTTCACCAGTCCTTGTTTGATATTGCTGGTGGATGCCGAGGGGTGCTGCCAGCTGGGTGTTGGATGCGATGTCCTGCTCGTTCCATGGCCTGCCCTCATGAGGCGCACAGGTTTAGCTGCCTCTCTTCCCGCAGCAGCGGTTTGCATAGCCCCGTATATTTGGGGTTGCGGGCAGGTCTATATGCACCATTGTTCAGTCGAGTTTCCCAAATTTGGGAACATCTTAGGCGTCAGCACCCTGGTAGTGCAACGGGATAGTCTCATCCTGGGAGAACCACCTTGGTGATCATGGCGTCTCGCCTGCCAGGTGAGTATGATCCGTGGAAAAAACGAGCAAAGGCGGTAACATCTTGACCCTTCTGTTAGGAGCTTCAGAATTCGCTGCTTGTCTGCGAGTCTGCTGACCCAGCTGCCTGCGGATTTCCTCTAGAAAGGCCTGCTCCTGCAGGGCTTTGTTGGGAAGATGGTCGCGTGGAGGAGCCATGTAGTGGCCCACGACACCCAGTAGCTCTTCCTGATCCTGCTCCCCTGGCATACTGCTGTTCTCGTCCGCCTGCCCAGCGTTTAAGCCAGCCCAGCCCTGGCCTCCTTAGCTAGCCTCAAAAGAGGGAGCAAAAGGGTGTGCTATAAATTGGAGGAGGCATAGCTCAAACTCCGCTGTTGCATCAATCCCTCGTCAAGGGAGATGGCTAGTGCAATAGCACTGGGGTAGGAGTGTCAGCTCCCTTGGCATTCAGCCAGTGCCCCTTTTTTCCTGGAGGTGAACTCCATGACCTCCTCTGGCTTGGGGAGACAGACATACTTATTTTTGCTGTCTCCAACCTGTTCCAGTTTTGGAGGAAGTTGGCTCCTGTAGAACCTGTTAAATTGGGAAGATTTTTGTCTTACCTGTATGTAGGAGGCTGCCTGCCGTTTTTCAGGCGGCATTGTAGCGGTTCCCGGGCGGCGATTCTCCTTGTCAGGAGTCTGCAGGGCTGCCGGTCGGGTTTTTAAATTTCCCGCCGGTCCGCTGCTGTTCACCAAACAGCTGTTCAGCGGACCGGCATCAGCGCAGCTCCTTGCAGCGGTCCGCAGCGTTTGCGGTCCGGTTAGCGCCTTTCCCCCTCCACTGTCGGCTCCTTCGCTGGAGTCGAAACGGGGGCCGCTGCCTCTCTACTTTGCTCCCCCTGGAGCAAAAACCACAAGGCCCGATTAAGGTAAGTACTTACCTCACGTTCCTTGGATGCGGGAGCTGCCGACTCCCGCTGGCCGCGTTCTGCACAGCTGTGCGATTATGCCGCACATGCGCACTGGGGCTGGGATCTTCACGGAATCACTCACGTGACTCCGAAGTAAAATTGTCACATGTACCGACAGCAGCACAATACCATTCTTACTTGTTGCACTTGTGAGTCTAACAATGAGAATAGAGCCGCAATGTACAAGGGGCATGGGCAGACTCAAGTAGTATGTGGGTCATTGCTTAGTGTCAAAAAGATTAAAAAAACAGGGTCACTTGCTGTACCTTTTTGTGTAGACTTTTACAGTTCTTGTTTTCTTACCCTTTTAGTTTCTATTCTGCAGCTTTTTTGTTTTTTCACTTTATTACTTTTGATTTTCTTTATTTCCTTGTTTTTTCGCTTTCTATTTGTTGTTCCTATTTTCGTCTCTCTATGACATTTTCCTCTTCATTTTTCTCTTAACCTCCCTCACCCATCACTTATCCATCCATGGAAACTTGGATTTAGATCAATAATAACATATCTTCTGATCCTTTCCCTCCATGGGTACTTATTTTTTGGGTCTGAAGAAGGGTCTCGAGCCGAAACATCATCCATTCCTTCTCCAGAGACGCTGGCTGTCTCGCCGAGATACTCCAGCACGTTGTGTCTATCTTTGTTTTAGTTTAGTTTAGAGATACAGCACAGAAACCGTCCCTTCAGCCCACCGAGTCCGCGCCAACCAGCGATTCCCGCATATTAACACTCTCCGACAACCACTTGGGACAATTTGGTGCCGTCTTTGGAGTAATTCATATCTTCGTACTTATTTTTTATCTAGTTTGTCAATTGGGAAGGTGGGCCGAGGAATGGCAAATGGAACTTAACTGACATTTTGGTAGAAATGATGGCAGTAAATGACAGAGGTCAGGAGAATATTGAAGAACAGAGAGATCTGGGAGTAAAAGTACATCGTTCACTAGAAGTGGCAGGTCAGGTGGCAAAAATGCATTTGGCATGCTTGTCATCATTTGGAAGGATATTGTGTACAAAACGTTGGCACATTATGATGCAGCTGTACAAGTCACTGATGAGACTGCACTGTATTGTGTGTGCTGTTCTGGTTGATCATTTATAGAACAAATGTCACTAAGTTGGAAAGGATACAAAAGAGATACGCTAGGATATTGCCTGCGTGTATGAGATACAGGGAGAGGTTGGAGTGGTAAAAAGCCTGATACTTTTTACTTTGGAGCACAGGAGGCTGAGGGGTGACTTTATTGAAATGGACACAATTATGAGGGGCCCTCTGGACATCCACAGACCAGTCTGTTCGAATTGGAGGAACCACTTCATCCTCAGTAACAATTAGTACGGGAGCACCTCAAGGCTGCGTGCTCAGCCCCCTGCTTTACTCACTCTATACCCATGACTGTGTAGCTGGTCATAGTGCGAACACCATCATCAACTTCGCCAATGACACCACTGTGGGGTTGGACGAATCACAGATGGGGACGAGTCAGAATGTAGAAGTGAGATCGACCGACTGACCAAATGGTGCCAGCACAACAACCTGGCTCTCAACATCAGTAAGACCAAGGAACTGATTGTGGACTTTAGTCGGGGAAGGATGAGGACCCACAATCCTGTTTATATCAACCGATGGTGAAGAGGGTCAATAACTTCAAATTCCTGGGCGTGCATATATCAGAAGATCTTTCCTGGACCCAGCACACCGATGCAATTGTAAAGAAGGCACATCAGCGAGCGACTCTACCTCCTGAGAAGAGTACGGAGATTCGGCATGTCGAATCCTAAACTTCTACAGGTGCACGGTAGAGAGCATTCTGACTGGTTGCATCGTGGCCTGGTTCAGCAACTTGAACGTTCAGGAGCGAAAAAGACTACAGAAAGTGGTGACCACTGCCCAGTCCATCAACGGCTTTGACCTCCCCACCGTCGCAGGGATCTATCGTAGTCGCTGCCTCAAAAAGGCAGCCAAAATCATCAAGGACCCACACCATCCTGGCCAAACACTCATCTCACCGCTGCCATCAAGAAGAAGGTACAGGAGCCTGAAAACTGTAACGTCCAGGTTAAGCGTCCAGGAACAACTTCTTCCCCCCCCCAGCCATCAGACTATTAAACACAACAAATAAGTTATGAGCTCTGAACTGCAAAAGACTATATTATTATTTGTTGTTTGCACTATATTTGTTATTTATTGAACTTTTTCTTTTTTTTCCCTGTTATATACAATGTGTACATGTTCACATGCTCTGTTGTGCTGCAGCAAGTAAGAATTTCATTGTCCTGTCCAGGACATATGACAATAAAACACTCTTGACTCTCTTGACTCACTCTTGGATCAAGTAAATGCTCACTGTCTTTTTCATGGGATAGAGGATTGTAAAACTAGAGAGCATAGGCTTAAGTTGAGAGAGGAGAGATTTAAGAGAGATCCCAGGGGCAACTTTTCCAGTCGAAGGGTAGTCTGTATTTCATTCATTTCATTTAATTTCAGTTCATTTATAACTTTATTCATTCCCAGAGGGAAATTGGTCTGCCGACAGTTACAACACACGAGGTACACAAAAACTTGAAACTTGAAAAAACATCTGCACAGAAACTTCACTGGAACAAATGAACAAACAAACATACAAACACAGACTTATCCCCTGGGCAGAGGATTCTAAACTAAAGTGCTCCCCCACCCCAGGTCCCCTGTTGATCTCCCACTGTCCCTCACGGTGATTCCCCCCACGACGGATCCCCATTGTTCTTCACGGTGATTCCCCCCACAGCCAAATACCCATTGTCTTCCTCTCCCCCCTCATGCTCATCGGCCGTGAGGCCCCACCGCCACCGATGCCCACGTTGCCGCTGCCAAGTCTCCGATTACAACCCATACACTCCCATCAGACTTTGACCCAACTCTGTGCTGACCAAGGTAGTCCCATTTGCCCACATCCCTCTAAACCTTTCCTGTCCTGTCCGAGTATCTGGAATGAGCTGCCAGAGGAGGCTATAAAATATCATGACAATGTTTAAATCTGGACAGATACATGGATAAGAAAGGTTTAGCGGGCTATGGGCCAAATGCAGGCAAATGACATAAGCCCAGTTTGCCGACTTGGACAAGCTGTTCAGTTCTACGACTCTATGAAGTGCTGCCATTTCTTAGCACAATGTCAGACACAGTACGGAAGACATTTCGTGAATAAATATGGAAAATTCACAAGTTTAGCAAAGTACCAAAACTACAAGGGCCATATCTAACCATTAGATATACGGTAACAATTTAACAAACAGGATGGGATAATTAAAAGTGGTGAGCTCTAATTGAAAGCACAATGAACAAAGTTTATCCATGGACAGGGAAGGTTTAGAGGGATGTGTACCAGGCGTGGGCAAATGGGATTACCTTGGTGAACATGGACGAGTTGGCCCAAAGGTGCCCGTCTCTCAGCTATGTGACTCTGATGGGAGTGTGTGGGTTGGAATGCTGGATAAAATGTTGAAGGAAAGGAAAATAAAGGGATTTGAATATTGAGCAAGCATTTGGGATTAGAAACCGTGTTCATATGGCGAATATGCACCAGTGTACAGAATTCTGTTGAACAATCTACATCACCATTGTAATGACTGTGGCTCTGAGAATGCACAAATCTCTCCAGTCAATATTCGATTAGATCTTGAATGAATTATTACTTGTTTTGGTAGACTGCTATGAAATGGGCACCTGGTTTGCATGCAGCAAATTTTGTCAATGAAAATAGGTTGTCAGTTAATTGGCCAATTCACAAAACCAGTTCAATTCCAGTACTGTTGCAACTAATCTGTTCAATGTATTTGTCAAAATGGACATATAAATAACATCTTTGGGCAGTGGGTGTACAGTGAAATATAAGCCGAGACATTCTAAGGCATTGAGCAATGTTTATGTGTATTACGCAATTGCTATTTCCCAAGAAATGAATCATTAACTAAAATTGGGGTGCATCATATGGATACTTCCTGCCTTCTGTTTACACGCTGAGTTCTTCCCAGACCAATACCGTGACATACAATAGCATCTGGGTATCGTTGCTGTAATTATCATTGGCACAGGCATAGCCTGCGCACAATAAGGGTCACAGAGGTCCTTATCCCTTTTGCTGAGGCATTCTCCTCTTCGCACCACCCATCCCCCACCAATCCCCACCCCACAAAGGAATGGTGCAGCATTTAGCATTCAGAACAGGAATGTCAAGGCCTGCTGTGCCTCACATGGGTCCTGCACATTTTCAATCATTGAAGAATTTCTAACCAATGGGCCATTCACATTTCCTCAATACAAGCATAACTTTGTTCTTTTTAATATCAGCTCCTCCTACCACATGTTAAAACAATAGGATTATACTCTGTTTCTCACAGATATTGAGACTGAGAATCACGATATGACAAGCGTAATTGTGAACACTTCTGAAAGTGAGTCTTTCCTTCAAAACACCAGTTGTGTTTATCCCACCGTGGGAACGCAGTCAGAGGGAGGCCTTTATCGAGGTGCCGCCGTCTTGATGCCTCACGGATCGTCGCGCAGTAGCCCGGGTCGGGGCCTTGAGGGTCGGACGGAAGAGCCGGGCCTCGCGGGTCGGAGTCTGGGTCGGCGGAGTTGCCGACGGAGCCCATGGCTGGGGCCCCGGTCGGCACCACGGAGGCGTTGGCAGCGGTGAAGCGGCGGCAGCGGTGAAGCCCCACGATGATGGGGCCTCGGGGGGTGGCGAAGCCTCGCGGTGGTGGCGATGCATTTGCCTGCATTTGGCCCGTGGCGTTCTAAACCCTTCCTATCCATATATTTGATTTTTTTTTCATTATACACAATTGCACAATGCGAGACCTGCTAGTATAATTGACAAATATCAATGTATTGCCTGTTGACTAATCTATAAGTTTAAACTGGAAACTGCTGCCAAATGTTTTTGATTTGGATAGTTATGAGGTGGTTGACATTACAGTGTTCGCTTACTAGTTGAGCAACACCTTGACTTTAAAATTCCTATTTCAAATCTATCCATGGCCTCAACACTCCCTATTTATGTTATCCCCTCCAACCCTGTAACGTTCAAGTATCTGAACTCCTCCAATTTGACCTCTTTGGATGGACATCTGATTGAATCGCTCCTCCCAGAAACATTGCACTTTGCCCCCCTTCTCTCCCCTTCTTTGAGACTGGTGGTGAATTCCAATATCCGACTGTGTTTCAAGTTCATTTACTGCTGCATCTGTGAAATCCCTATGAACATTTTACCTTGTTAAAGATGTGTGAAGCAAAGTTGTAGTTAAACTGAACTGATCTAAAATTTACATTTTGGGAACTAATGTGCCAAAGATCATGATCATCTTCTCTCATTTAAATCTTACAGATATCAGTTGCTAAGGCCAGCCATTATATATTTAATTATTGCAGTTTCAATAATTTAATCAGGATTTTTTTTTTTTTTGTATTGATGGATAATAAAGCATTTAAAGTTTTCATAGTCACACAGCACAGTTGTAGGCCTTTCGGCTAATTGACCTAACTCACACTAATCCTACTCTATTCACCCCATATTCCCCTCCTCTCCCACAAACTCTACCCCTACCTGCATGCTGAGGGGTAACTTACAGTGGACGATTAACCTAAGAACACGCACAACTTTGGGATGTGGAAGGAAACTGGAGCATCCAGAGGTAATAAACCTACACGGTCGCAGGGAAACTGGACAAACTCCACACAGGAGACTACAATTGAATCCAGGTCACTGGAGCAGTAGGGCAGCAGCTCAACTAACTGTCACCACTGCTCTGGTCATAATTATTCCCTGTAATGCCAACAAAGAAAATACTATTGTTTCTATTAATATGAATCAACAAAGAGCAAGTTAGAGGGCAGCATGGTGGAGCAGCGGTAGAGTTGCTACCTTACAGAGGCAGAGACTCGGGTTCGATCCTGAGTACGGGTGTACGGGTGCTGTCTACGTTCTCCCCGTGACCTGCGTGGGTTTCCTCCAGCTGCTCCGGTTTCCTACCGCACTCCAAAGGCGTACAGGTTTGTAGGTCAATCGGCTTGGTAAAATTGCAAAGTATCCTTATGTGTGTAGAATAGGGTTAATGAGCGGGGATCGCTGGTCGGCACAGACTCGGTGGGCTGAAGGGCCTGTTTCCGCACTGTATGTCTAAACTAAACTAAAGTATTAGTGCACTATTTTTATTGTTTTCTTTCCTTATAAGAAAATGGAATGATTTTCTAAGTGTATTCTGTTATTTGTTCCATAAAACTCATCAAACATGTAATTTAAACCATTAATTTAAGGTTACTGACATTTGGTGTCAGAAACTGAGACACAACAGGTTGGTGAGCTTCTTGAGGAACTCAGCAGGTCCGGCAACATTGGCATAATGGAATGGACAGTCAGCGTTTCAGGTCAAGACCCTTCATCTGGCCTCCATAAGAGGCATTTCCTTGCTGCCTGACCCACTGACAAGCACCAGCAGCTATTTCTTTGCTGCAAGTTCCAGCATCTGCAGTCTCTTGTGCCTACATATAAAGATTGACTGCTTTCTAATGTTCCTTCTGTTTTCCGTTGAGCAACAAGCCTAAACATTCTGATATCACAATTCATAATCATTACCTCCACATGTTGTGTCTGAGTCTCCTGCCATTTCTAAACAGTTTAACACAGACTGTTAAAAGATCAAAGCATGCACCCTCAGACCCATTTCATTATAACATCCAAACTGTAGCCGTCAACAGAGAAAACATACCTCTAACTTAATTCTCTCAGATGTTTATCGGTTGCCATAAACAGCAGATGTTTGGCCAAGGGCCAAATGCAGCATTTATCCTCTAGTTTCGGTAACTGACTCAACAATTTTCACTTGAGCTCTGTGCTCTCTGGGTGGTAAATTAAGAGACAACCCTTCTTTGTACCTAAACACTGCATCTGAAGCCCTTAAAGAAATACTAAAGATCATTTATAAACATGTTTTTTTGACTGAATCTTCCTTTCAAGTGCCTGGGTGTATGGGATGCCTAGCACAGCACATTAAAAAAAGATTGAAATTGGCAGCGCATATCCTTGGAGGAGGCCACCTGATGCTTCATCCTTGTAAACTGATGGATTTTCTTCAAGATGTGAGATTTCTTCCCCACCCATTCCCACCCCACCATCTGCCTGATTTTTCCTGTATGTAAAGTACTCCAGCAAGCCAATGTACCCCAGGGCAATAATACAATGTTCTGCGCATTATTTTTCAGCAATATTTCCTTCAAGCAAATAATTATATGGTTCCAATATTTACTCTGCTTTGTCCTTGCACGTCAGTGTGCAGAGCTTAGTGTAGTCCGCCACACACAGTGCCGACGGTCTCATTACCCTTTTTTGTTCTGCTTGCATGCACCTCCTTCAGAAATGTAGGATGTAAAAACAGAATTTATCTTTATGCTGAAACCTTGAGAGAAACCCTGGATATTCTGGTGAAGTTAAAACATTTTAAATCATAACTGGAAATACTTTACCATGAGATAGAAACATTGAAAAATAGTTGCAGGAGTAGGCCATTCGGCCCTTCGAACCATAACTGATCATCTAAAATCAGGACCCCGTTCCTACTTTTACCCCATATCCCTTGATTCCTTAAGCTATATCTGAGCTATATCTAACTTTTTCTTCAAATCTAGCTAGTCTAGATGTAAATGAAAGGGGAAGTTTGATGGGGCGGATTGCTCAGCCACATGAGAAACGACAGGCAAAGGAATTAAAGCTTGCACAAATAGATAAACAATAAGATCAAAAAATGAGTTTTCAAATCAGTGGGCAGGATTGTCCTGACTGCAGCGGTTCAGTAGGAAGCAGCCAGCTCCATCCTCCTCCCTGCTTAGTTTTTCTCTGACTTCATTGGCCCACTGTGCTACTCCGCTCTCAGTTTGTCTTCTCATGCCAACAAAGAACACACAATGTATAGGAAGGAACTGCAGATGCTAGTTTAACTCAGCGGGACGGGCAGCATCTCTGGAGAAAAGGAATAGGTGATGTTTTGGGTATGAAGAAGGGTCTCGACCCGAAGCGTCACCCATTCCTTCTCTCCAGAGATGCTGCCTGTCCCGCTGAGTTACTCCATTATTTTGTGTCTATCTGCAAAGAAAAAACTTTTTTTTCTGTCCTTATGAATCAACAAATTTTAAACGAGATTTTCAGGGCAAGTTTTTTTGCACAGAGGGTGGTGGGTGCCGGTGGAGGTCGTCGAGGCAGGTATGATAGTGGTGTTTAAGATACATGTGGATAGGCACAGATATGCAGGGAATGGAAGGATTTGGATTATTTAATGCCATATAAAATTTAGTCTTGGCATCATGTTCGGTGCAGATATTGTGGCCAACGAGCCTGTTCCTGTGCAGTACTGTTCCATGTTTTATATGTGTGTTAGCACATGGAGGTCAGATGCCAACTCAACTGAGTTCTTCTTTACAGCAGGGTTCGGTATTGAGACCAGTGACAGGACACTGACTTATCAGCTGAGTCTCGAACAGTGAAACTGAGTGCATTTAAGAGGTTTACTTACTGTCATCATGTGTTCAATTTATCTTAAAGATATTAAGGGATTTCTAGTTATTTTTTAATGTATGCCTTTTTGAAGTATTTTGGAATATCATCAAAGGGCTTTCAAAATAATTCAAAGCCCATTGGCACCGACGAGCCTTTGATACCGGAGTATTCTAGAGGATCAGCTTTGTCCACAGGTCAGTCAGGCACGCTCTGTGGGGGACGAGCTTGACCAGTTGACCAATATGTTCTGGACCAAAGGAACACATGTGTTTTTGGCAAAAAGTCCTGGAGGAACTCAGTGACAGGCAGCATCTGTGGGGGAATGGACAGGTTGATGTTTCAGTCTGAAGAGGGTTCCTGACCTGAAATATCATCTATCCAGAGATGCTGCCTGACCTGTAGTACTTTGTGTCGATTTTCACAAACCAGCAACTGCAGTTCCTTGTTTCTACATCGGAAACTTATATTTTCCATTATCATTAGATTCATTTCTCCACATTGATTTGCGCCACTTTATATTATATCGGAAGGCTGGTATTAGGCTGACAGTGGTGTCACTGACGGAGGATGAATTTTAACATGAGATGAATGTACTTCTAAAGTAAAGACAAGGATTAATGCTTTTGAAAATCTTTACCCTATATAGGTTACGAGGTTTCTTGGGGAGTGTTTAACAGAAATGATAGTCGCTTGAGCCGCAAGTTGTCGAGCACAACGCTGGAATACAAGATAACGGGGCTGACCTCCCTTACCATCTACACCATTGAGGTAGCAGCCATGACAGCAGCTGGAAGTGGGGCAATGACGATATCCACCATCTCATCTGGTGTGCCCCCAGGTGAGAGATCTCCTTGGTATAGTGATGGTTATAGCTCCGTACCGTAACTCGTTCCATAGGTTAAGATTTGTTAACACATAAGAACAAGTGCTCTGCTGTTCCCTCCTCCTCCCATTCCGAATCTGACCTTTCTGTCCTGGGCCTTCTCCATGGCCAGAGTGAGCACCACCGGAAATTGGAGGAGCAGCACCTCATATTCCGCTTGGGCAGTCTGCACCCTAGCGGCATAAACATTGACCTCCAATTTCCGGTAGCCCTTGCTGTCTCCTCCCGTTCAGCTCTCCCTCAGCACTCGGGCTCCTCCTCTTCCTTTCTCCTTTCTTCTACCCCACCCACCCTACATCAGTCTGAAGAAGGGTTTTGGCCCGAAACGTTGCCTATTTCCTTCGCTCCATAGATGCTGCTGCAACCGCTGAGTTTCTCCAGCACTTTTGTCTACCTGCTCTGCTGTTAAATGTTTCAAATGGAAGATGGAGTTACAGTGCAAAGCTGACAGGTTTCCTACTTAAGAGACAGAACATTGAATGTTTTCTGTAAAAGCATTAATGGAGGAGGTGAACATTTTAAGTTCATGTAATTGGAGCAGAATTAGGCTATTTGGCCCATCGAGTCTACTGCACCATTCAATCATGGATGATCTATCTTCCCCATTAGACTTTAGAGATACAGCGTGGAAACAGGCCCTTCGACCCACCAAGTTTGCGCCGACTAGCAAGCACCCCGTATACCAACCTACAAACACTAGGGACAGTTTTACAACCTACCAAAGCCAATCAACCTACAAACCTGCACGTCTTTGGGGGTTGTGGGAGGAAAATCCATACCGTCAAAAGGAGAATGCACAAACTCTTCACAGACAGCACCCATAGTCAGGATCAAACTCAGGTCTCTAGCGCTGCAAGGCAGCAACTCCACTATGCCACGGTGCTGCCTTCTCAACCTCATTCTCCTGCCTTCTCCCCATAACCCTTAGCACTCTTTACTAATCAAGACCCTGCTGCTGAAAAATTCAGCAGCATCTGAGACCCCTTGAGAGGCCCAAGTGCAGCGAATGGGCCTTGCACTGTCAAAGATAAGTCTTGGTCTCTGATGCAAAGGCTTTGGAGGGGCAAACTAGGGGTTGGGGAAGAGAAATTATTATTGCATGGGAGAAATATAGAGGTTACGAGGTTTCTTGGGGAAATTTGAGAGAAGATCTGAATGTGCCTGAGCAGAAATTCAGGACCAGAGGGCCAGTTAAGGCTGTCATAATGGGAATTTTGGGGAGCTTGCAGTCAGTTGCCAGGGTAAAGTGAAGGCGGCAGCGTAGGAGCAGTTTTGTCAGCACATTGTTGGGTCAGCAAAGTTCAAGTGAGGCAGCAGAGAGGTTAGCTTTGGGAGATGGGAAAACCAGGCAGCTGATCAGACAGGGGCGTGTGTGTGTGGGGCGGGGGGGTGCATTTTGCCTATAGATCAGTGCGGGTATAGTGGGGGCAATGTTGAGTAAAGGTGACAATGGGGAAGTGGTGCTGTTTTGATGGGCCCAGGGAAGAAATGCCAGAACGTTCACTGAGCTGAAAGAGAACTTATGCTGGTGCACTTCTTGTTAAGAAGAAGCTCAAATAAGCATGCCTCAAATGGACCACCTTCAATGCAATATCCAAACTTAGGTTGTACTCCATTGATGCCACTCCATATGCTGAGACTTGTTCTTGTGTTGGCATGAGAGTCTCGGGTAAAACCCAGAAAGAAAATCCGAGTATGTCCACAATTTACTTTGCAATTGATGTTTTAAAATTAGAATTGAATTGCTTAATGCACAAAACATGGTGCGAGCAGCAACAATTTCTATGTTTTGTTGCTTTCATTAATGCAATAATCTGTTAGTCTTTTCATCAATGTTCAATATGAAAGGAGAAGAAAAGGAATGATCCTGTATATTAAATTTAACTCTTTTTCAGAGCTCCCGGGTGCACCATCTAATCTTGTGATCTCAAATATCAGTCCTCGATCGGTCACGCTGCAGTTTCAGCCAGGATTTGATGGGAAAACGTCCATCTCAAAATGGATAGTGGAAGGACAGGTATTTGGCATCTTTTAAATTGTACTATGCAAAACATACAAATCTTCTGTAGCTTTTCAGCCATTGTACCAAATCCATCACTTCTCTGTCAAGAAAATTAATGGAAACTGAGCAGAACAGTGTACTATCTGGCCATTGATAAGATTTCACTTTTTATTGTGTTTGCAGTAATTGTAAGCTGCCCAAATGTACAAACTGAGTTTTCTAAACTGTCTGGTGGATCTACATGATTATAATAAAGAACTGTTTTGCTTTGACCTATTGTAAAACTGATGTGTAAGCCACATTAAGTAAACGTCTCTCTTTTTTTGGGGGGACTTTGGTTTTAGGAAGCCATCTTTCTTAGATTTAAGCTAAAAGCAAAATGCTGGAAGAACTCGGCAGGGCAGGCAGCATCTGTAGACAGAAATGGACGGATTGCATTTCTGGTCGAGTCCCATCTTCAGACGAGAAGGGAAAAGAAGGGTCCTAACTCAAAACACCGCCTGTCCTATTCCTCCACAAATGTTGCCTGACCTGCAGAGGTCTTCCAGCATTTTTTTTCCTGCTCAAGATTCTAGAATTTGCAATCCCTTAAGAGTTATTCAATCATATAACACAGAAACAAGCCCTTCAGACCAACTCATCCATGTCGACCAAGATGCCCCATCTAAGCTAGTCCCATTTACCTGGGTTTCACCTATATCCCTCCAAACCTTTCCTATCCATTCATCTATCTATCTATTATTATATAAAACTCTGTGGCTGCCGCCTGCCGTCCGGCTGCCTTTCTGCCTTTTGATTTGTTCCATCGTGTGATGTCACAATGCCCAATACTCGCAGATGTCCAATCGGAATGGCCGATGCTCGCAGATGTCCAATCGGAATGGATCCATTTACATGTACGGCTGCCGGCTGCATTTCTTCCTTTGATTCCTTGCCACGCCGAATCCAGACGCACAATCGCCGAGATCTTTTCCATTTCGGTAGAGATTTCACTTTTCTTTCTAAGTATCCACTCCTCATTACATTTCGTCGTGTTTAAGTACACGTTTTTAATCAAATCCTTCTCCCCGTCCCCACCCCGCAATATTTCAAAAATAAACTGGCTTCTCACCCATAGAAGCAGCCATTTCGGTAGACATTTCACTTTTCATTCTAACTATCCACTCCTCATTAGATTTCGTTATGTTTATGTCCACATTTTTCATTAAATCCTTCTCCCCCCCCCCCCCCCCCACTCACTCATTTTGTCGCCTCCTGCTGGCCAGCGACCATAACAGCTGCTGGCGCCCGCATCTCGCCTCAAAGACACCATTTAAAACCAGCCGCACTGCTCATTCCTGAGCCACTTGAGTTGGAGGACCACGTCTCCCGTGGGGGCTACGGGTAGGGAACAGCTGCGTTGGGGGAGCAGACCCAATGGGTCTGCCCTTGGTCTAGTATACTATTAAAAGTCTCGTCTTGTTTCTATATGTGTGTTTGCCTGTGATTGTGATTGTATCTACGCCAAAACGATACACGGTAGCGCTAAAGTTTTTGTTACTCAACATTACTCAGCTTTTTCCCGTCGTCGCCTTGTCAAGTTTCCTCCAGATTTCTTGTTATATTTCACAAGTTATTGATATTTACAGGTTCAAAAAAGCCAACTTTAAAAAGATTTTTACTGTTAAATCCTTGCTGCCCCAGCTTGCAACAAACGTCCATACAAAGTTGCAATCCAAGAACACTCTGTGCTTCCACCAAGTTTTTACCTGAATGGAATCTCACAGTCCTCCACCTGACATTTTGAATAATGTTGCCATCATAGAACACTTAGTCGTGGTCCTGGCAGCACAGGAGGGGGAGGGGCCTGGGGAATTGGATTTGGAAGTGTTGGGGGAGGCAGCGGAAGTGCAATTGGATTTTGTTTTAAAGTCCAGTGCTGGGGGAGGCAGGGGAATGTGGAATCTTACATTGGGGAACGGGTTACGTTTGGGGACCACGCCTCCCATGGGGGCTATGGGTGCGTGGAGGAATATTGCGTTGGGGGAACAGGTTTCCCTTCTGACCCAATGGGTTCCACTTGGTCTAGTGTACATATAAAAAAACATAAATATCATCATTATACCTGACTCATCCATTTCCACTTTCGCTTCCGGGTCTCCCTTTCTTGGATTTAAGATGTATTTGCCATTCCCCGTCCTGCTTTGGATAAAATGGGAATAAAATGTTAAATTTTGAATCTCAATGCATTTCCTTTAATAACTGGTTGCTTTGTGCTTTACATTTTCGTTTCAAGCAATATTTAGCATAAGAATGAAGATGAATTCACAGGCATCAACAAGTAGTGTTTCAAAAATATATATAGCCTAATTGTTTTAGGTAAACAGCACGAAAGCTTCATCACTGATTCCCAGCTGTATATTTATTTATTATATTTTTAAGATTTTTGTCATATCTCTATGTATACACAAATAACCAGGTTTGCCCATAGACAAGCACAGCACAGGAACAGGCCCTTCTGCCCACAATGTCCGTGTCAAACATGATGCCAAGCTGAACTAATCTCCACCGCCTGCACATGATCCATATCCCTGCATCTCCATGTGCCCATCTAAAAATCTCTTAAAAGCCATTGTTCTATCTTCCTTCAGCACCGGCCTTGGCAGCACGTTCCACACAACCACCACCTTGTTTTTTAAACAACTTGCTCCGCACATCTCCTTTAATCTTAGCCCCTCTCATGATGCTGCATGCTACATATTTCAATCAATCAACCTTTATTGTCATCTTGCAAGCAACAGTTGTACAGTGCAAAATGAAAAGACGTTTCCCAGGGAATAGCGGAGCATTGCACATGAAATTTAAAACATTACACACATAATAACACTAAAAACAATCCAGTCCCTGATGGAACAGTATAAATAGTTAAAAGCAGGTAAAACACAACGTTAAAATACAATAAACCAATCATAAAAATTTCCACTGAACCCATGGAGAGAAAATCTGCTTAATAAAAACTGCTTTAAAGGAAGGATGTTTTTCATAATTATCAACCTTTTAGGAATAGCCTTGCATTAGGCAATCCTTTACTTAAAAAAAGAGATAAGCTTCAAGCTGTGATTCATGGTTATGATTAGCATTTGAACACGATGCCAGTGTCCAGCTTCAGTGGGAACCAGACGCTACCACATGCTGCTGAGCTGAATTTCTCAGCTGCATTGCAGTTTGGAAAGACTCCTGGCGTTTGTATTTCCTCCCAGGTCAGGAGTCATTTGGTTTAATTGCAATTTTTCATTTGATGAATTTACTCTCACTTGCAAAGTTTTTTCTCCATATAAATAACTTCAGCCGGATCAACGGAAGCAACTTTACATGTATATAGTACTCCTCACATAAAGTTTCATAAGAAAGAAAGAGTTAGTATTAGATGTTGCCAGAAATTACAGATGTTGCAATCTTGAGCAAAAACACAAAAGTCTGGAAGAACTCAACAGATCAGGCAGCATCTGTGGAGGGAATGGACGATGTATCGGGTCAGGACCCTTCTTCGGATTGATAACACGTGGCCTGTCTATTTCCTTCACAGATGCTGCTGAGTTCCTCCAGCATTTGTTTTTTGCTCAAAAACTATCATTTATGTAGTAGCTATCATATCCTACAAATGTCACAAAGCAGTTCATTTGGTTTACATTTGAAGTGTTGTTCTTACACATGTATATTTTGCAGCTTAATTACACACAGCTAGCAAAAATTAAAATGCCTAGCCAATTTTCCAACACCACCCTGCCTGCCCGAAGCTTGGATTAGTAGAATGGAGCAGGTTGACACGGAGGAGAAAGTAAAGTCACGTCGATCTGTCGACACAACTGTGGTCTTTAGAAGTCTTTTGACAAACGAGAAAAGCTATAACGAGGTCAAGTAGTTTTGGAAAGGATTTCTAAAGATCACGGAAATAGGCCCTTCAGCCCATGTTCCACAAGCTGACCAAGTTGGCATAGTTAGCTTATCCATTTGCCTGCGTTTGGCCCACAGCCTTCGAAACACTTCCTATCCATATATCTGTCCAGGAGTCTTTTAAAATAATAATTAATTTTGAATTCTATCGTGATTACTATGTTATCTTCTCTATCTGTTTATGACCTTTCTAGACATTGATTAGAGTAGCTTAAAAAGCTTATAATTCTTTAAATATATTTCATATGCAGAAACACATTTGTATTAAAATGTTAACATTGAATATAGATGGATTCACATTGCCTATTTTTGTATTGTTGGTCAATAAATTGTACAATGTATCCTTCCTAATAGAATGGATTGTATCTCTAAGCATCCACAGTTAAATATTTCTGTCCTCAGATTGAAATGACAGGAGAGGATGAAGAGTGGGTTTTACTCTATGAAGTGGCGAATGAACCAAATGTCCAAGTATTGGACGTCCCAAATCTGATTCCTTACACATACTACAGGTGAGACAGAGAGCAATACCGCTATCTCGATTTTCACAATATGAATCGCAGTCATGCCATTTTAATTGATTTTTATGTAAAGTCTGTGAAGAATGATTCAAAGAACAGGGGATATAAAAACGCTGTTATTTTATCTTTGGCATTTAGTTTTTGATGTGTTCCAGACTCGAAAGGATGAAGCTACCTCAGGCATTAAGACTTCCACATGAGGCCAGCCCCAAACTAATGACCAGCATATGTGCGATTTAAGATTACATTGACTGTTCCACCCGGTCCGTAGACTCACCCCAGTGTAATCGAGAATGCTCTTTGGAAACTAAGGTTAAGAATAGCTTGTGAGAGAATGCTGAGAGAACTTTTCTCTGTCTCGCTGCCTAGTGCTTAAACTGATGCTAGCAATTTCTTCATTTTAAAGTCACAAAACTTCAACAGAGTAGAACATGTTCTCTCAATATTTCCAAAGGATTAGCATAGAATCAGACTTAAAACTTTTATGTCACAACCCAAAACATCGTCTCCTCAGATGCTGACTTTCTTTGATAATCCCAAGGCAACTACTAACTTTGTACAGTAATAAAGATGCAGCTTTACCCATTAACTTTCAGTAGATTCTCTAGTTTAGTTTAGTTTATTGTCATGTGTACTGAGGTGCAGCAAAAAGCTTTTTTTTGCTGCGTGCTAACCAGTCAGTGGAAAGACTGTACGTACATGATTACAATTGAGCCGTCCACAGGATGAACGGAATTGCGTTTAGTGCAAGGTAAAGTACAGTAACGTCTGTTTAAAGATAGTCCAAGGGTTATCAATGAGGTACATTGCAAGTCAGGACCGCTCTCTAGTTGGTGATAGGATGGTTCAGTTGCCTGATAACAGCTGGGAAGAAACTGTGTACACGTTTGTTGGAGGTACTGGAGTATGTGTATTGGAGGTATGCGTTTCCAAACCTCTGTACCTCTTGCCTGATGGGAGGTTTTCCTCTGTCGTGGCACTGAGATAGCTTTTCAATGAAGCGTTCTTTTTCCCACTCAGAGCTGAGTATCACTAGGGGATGTTGTCGAGTCCTTAAAAAAATGTCATAAAAAATAATGTATGATTTGTTGAACAAACACAATCACAATAATACTTTATTAGCCAAGAATGTTTTGCAACATACGAGGAATTTAATTTGCCAAGTCAGTCATACAAATAAAAAGCAACGGAACACACCAAATACATTTTAATGTAAGCATCCACCACAGTGACTCCTCCACATTCCTCATTGTGGTGGAAGGCGCAAAAAAGTTAAAATCTCTTCCCCTTTATGCTCTCCCGTGGTTGAGGGCCTTGAGGCCTCCGTTGACGGGACGATCTTGACTCCCATAGCAGGCGGTCGGGTCCTTCACGCCAGGGCATGGTTGGAGCGATCCCAGGCAAGGTATCGGCACCGATGTTAAGTCCACGCCCCGCGGTGTGACACAAACTCAGTCCGAGGAGGGCTGCAGCTCCACGTTGTTAGGCCGCAGAGCAACCGGAGATGCGACCCGGAAAACAATCGCATCTCCGGCAAGGTAAGAAACTGAAAAAAAGTTTCCCCCTCCCCCTCCCCCTCCCCCACATAAAACAAACCAGTGAACATTTACACAGACTAAAAAAAATTTAAAAGACGAAAAAACAGACAGATTGTTGGCGGGGTTGCTATTCGTGCCAGATCAAAGCTAAGGCAGAACGTGTACACTTGCAAGATTAATCTGGTAGATTTATTATAAACAATCCCACTACCAGTCGCACCTCCATACCTTAAGTGCTCACCCTTCCTTACCATTTTTGAAACCACCCCCACCCCCCTCCTTCCCCAGTTCCCTTCTATCCTTCTGTTTCTACATTCCACTTCCCATCTTCCTTCCTCATCAGATTCCATTATCTGCCCTCTTTTGGCTTCTCAAGCCTCGTTGACTATCCCCACCCTTTCCTTTCCCCCCTCCCACCCCATTCATCTGCCAAATAAACCCTCCTCCCGGGGATCCACCTATCACTTGCTAGCTTTTGCCCCACCCCTTCCCCTTCCCTCTCTCTGCCTGCTATCTCCCCTCTACTCTCCCCTCTACTCCATCAATCTGAAGGGTCTAGACAAAAACATTGTCAATCCATTTAAAATAAACTTCCTCCAGCACTGTTTTTCTGCTCTAGGTTCAGTATCCGCAGTCTCTGATGTAAGCCCTTGTTATGTGGGTGGTCTTGCAATCTCCCTGTTTGTGCTGTACATTGATGTGATGTTTTATTGTGACAGAAGAATTCAATGATACTGGCTAAACACTCTTTATAATTGTGGCAACATCTTGTGGCAGAGTGTACCACGCAATCCCTAGCAATACACTGTGGTGCATTCTCTGCACAGTACACTGTGCTATCATTCCACGAGGCACACTGAGCTCTGCAGACTGGAGATAAATTTCCAGGCAAATGACTTTTACTAGTGCACAGAATGCAATCAATTGTAGCAAATTGAAATTACTTGCTGCTAAATATGTTAGACTTCTAATTAAATAATGTTGCATCATTGAAGCTGGAGTAGGCTTTAATTATGAGAAGGGAAAAACAAACTTGCTGTCTTCATCCCATCCATCACCGCTGTGGTGTGGTGGTGGTCTTGGAAGTCTTAAAGCCATATTATTGGATATTTTTGATAGTGGTTGAAAAAAAAATTTACGTAGCGAAAATCTTAAAACAAAAAGTAAAATCCAAGCAACAATTTGGTTTATTATTCTTGCAAGTATAGAGGTATAGTGAAGAGCTAGTTTTTAATATGGAACATAGAACAGTTACAGCACAGGAACAAGCCCTTCGGCCTACAATGTCTGTGCTGAACATGATGCCATGTTATACTAATCTCCCCCGCCTGAGCGTGATTATTATTCCTCCACTCCTGGCATATCCACATGCCTGCTGAAATCCTCTAAAATACCACTATCCTATCTGCCTCCGCCACCAACCTAGCAGTGCATTCCATGTATCCAGCGCTATCTCATAGTCATAGACTGATACTGTTTGGAAACAGGACCTTCGGCCCAACTTGCCCACGCCGGCCAACATGTCCCAGCTACACTAATCCCACCTGTCTGCACTTGGTCCATATCCCTCCAAACTTGTCCTATCCATGTACCTGTCTAACTGTTTCTTAAACATTGGGATAACCCCAGCCTCGCCTACCTCCTCTGGCAGCTTGTTCCATACACGCACCACCCATCTGTGTAAAAAAAACTTGCCCCACACATCTCCTTTAAACGTTGCCTCTCTCATTTTAGTCTTTGACATATCCGCCCTGGGAGAAAATTATAACCATCTTATTTATGCCTTTATATACTTCTATATGGCTTCACTATATGGCTTTCCAGGGAAAACTATCCAAATTTGTCCATTTTTTTCTTTTAACTTAAACTCTCTAATCCAGGCACAATCTGTTAAATTTCCTACACTCTCTCCAAAGCCTGCACACGATACTTCAAATGCAGCAGAAACAAAGTCCTATCAAACTCCAAAAAAATGACTTTATCCCTGTGGGTAATGGACCTGTCAGACCTGTTCATTTCAAACAAAAATCAAGTAAAGTTTCATACAAGACATATAAATACATAATTCCTGCAGCATTTTTCAGATGTTGCCATGTTAAATCTAATATGTTTGATACAGCCATGATTGATCAGGAATATCTGAGAGTAAGCTAGTTTGACAGATTGAACACATGACTGGAAGAGCCATTATCATGTGAACAGTAAACATAACAGAATAAAATAGATCCAGTTATTAAACCCATGTTAAAAATTCCATTTAATGAACATCACAGACAAAAAAAACCCCAAGTCAAGCCAACACTTTGCCCTAAGATAAGCCCTGGATTGGCTTTACATTTGTACCTGCATAAACATCATAGGTAAGTATATCTGTGGTGTGGTGAACTCTTATGCACTGCTCCATGGCAAACATAGATCATTTTACTGCCAAGTAATGTGAGAACTTACTCGAGTTAAAAAGAAAATTGAATGTACTATTCACCTGACTGATTTATCTCATCACAACCTAGGCTTCATTTTGGAGAAATCTTCAAAATATTCTTTGTGTCAAAAAAGATCACTATTTGAATAATATCAAGTGCATTTTTTAAAACCTTGAACGAAACAATGGATTTATGAATCGGCAAACTTTATTTTCCTTTCATTGAGTAATAGTCAGAAACGCCAACTAGCCGCTGAGTTCCTCTTGGCAGTTTGTTTTTTACTCCAGATTCCAGTAGTAATTTGTATCTCCTGATCTTCCTGGCCATTTTAACACACATTTGCACTATTTCTCTTCCCAACACACCAGGCCACCAACTATCACACCCATGCCTTTTGGATCCCTGACCGCCTTGCATCATTTTGTGATTCAAAAATAGACAAGTCACTTTTTATTTTGCAATGTTTAACAGGAACATAAAGATAGCTTTACGGGTAAATTCACAAGATACTGTGATATACAGAGCACTAACACTTTCCTGTTGTGTGCTGACATCATGGTGGCTTGTTTCTAAATCTGAATGTCTCTAGGATAAGACAAAGTAGAACAAGAGTGTCATCTAGTGAGAAACAAAAACAGACGATACTGCAACATCTTTGACAGGTACTTAGGAAGGAAAATATTGGCAAGGGTTAAGTTGGATCCCTTGAAATCAGAGACTGGAGAAATTATATTGGGGAATTGGGAATTGAAAAATAAATTAAATAAATATATTGTTTCTGTCTTCATGGAGGAAGATACAAGATGTCAGGTAAGTAGTGAGATTTGGAAACACAAGGAACTATAGACGCTGGAATCTTGAGCAAAGTACTGAAGCAACTCAGTGGGCAAACAGCATCTGTGGAGTGAATGGACAGGCAACGTTTTGGGTTGGGACCCTTCACCAAATGGTGTGAATTGCCAGATCTAAAGTGAATGAGGAATTAAAAGAAATAAGCAATAATTTTGGAGAAATTAATGGGACTGACACAATAAAGAGCATGCTCTGGTGAAAGGTTTTGAAAGAGCTGGCTGTGGAAAGAGTGAATGCCTCAGTTGTCATCTTGTAAAATTCCATGGTTTCTGAAATTGTTCCTAAAGATTGAACGATTACAAATGTAATCACACTTTGTAAGAAATGCAAGAAAAAGGAAATGGGATCAGTTAGTCTGTCCACAACATTAGAAAAGAACCCAGAATCTCTTACTAGGGCGGTATTAGCAGGACATGTATACAGTGATAGGATTGGGTGGAATCGGCATGGACCAAGAATGAAAATAAAGCAACCTGCAAAATAATACACTGGCATTTTCATGTTGATGGGCAGCAGTGTAGCTTTTGCTGTTCACAATCAACGGCACTGATTTGGATGAGAGGACAAAGTTCAGTACATCCATGTTTAGCAATGATAAAGAGCTGGTTGGTAATGTTCATTGTAAGGAGAATGCAAAGAGTCTTTCGAAGAGCAGAGATGGGTTAATGAATGGGCAACAAAGTGGCAGATGGAATGTATTGAGATTGAGGATTTTGAGGGACAGGATCTACCAGCATTTCTATATTAAAGGATTGATTCGGCACAGCTTTGTGTGTGGGGAAACATCTCACCAATTTGACTGAGTTTTTTTGAAGAGGTCACCGCAAGGATTGACGAGGGCAAGGGAGTGCATGGTGTATATACGGACTTACACAAGGCCTTTGACAAGGTCCAACATGGTAGACCAGACTCGGAGGTTAGATCATGTGGGATCCACGGTGAGTTTGCCAACTGGATTCAAAATGACCTTGTTGCAGGATGTCAGAAGATAGTAGTGCAGTGTTGTTGTTCCAATTGGAGGGCGTTATTCTGGTGCTCGGCTGGGTCCATTAGATTTAGATGACAATGTCGTTAGCGTGGTTAGTAAATTTGCAGATTACACCAACATTTGTGGTGTAGTAGACAGTGGGGAAGGCTATCTAAGTTCACAAAAGGATCTGGATCAACAAGGGAAGTGGTCCAAGGAATGGCAAATAGGATAAGTGACTTTGGGAAGACAAACCAGGCAGGACTTATACAGCAAAGATAGACACAAAATGTTGGGGTATCTCAGCAGGACAGGCAGCATCTCACTGAGTTACTCCAACATTTTGTGTCTATCTTCGGTGTATAACCAGCATCTGCATTTCCTTCCTCCACAGGACTTATACAGTATGCGGTAGGAGTGTGTTACAGAATAGGGATACAAGTACAAGCATGGATCAGCCACGTCATATTGAATGGCAGGACTGATTTGAAAGGCCGAGTGGCCGACTCCTGCTCCTAATTACACGTATTCTAGTGTGGGGAAAATGGTGCAGAGCTGAAACATCTGCCGTGATCATATTGAATAATGAAGTAGGCATGAGGGGCCAGTGGTTTTCTCTTTATGTTTGGTTCTTATGATGCGGAATAGTAGCCAAAACCCCACTATTAGTAGAATGAGGTCAGTGACGGAGAGCTTGTTTTCCAAAAGTGGTTTGTGGTCAGTTATAGAAAATGTTTGCTGACACTTTAATTACCTCATCAATGGGAACCGACCAGACAAGGTTTGGGAAAAAGCTGCTGACATTTGTGAAATTGTATCACATCATCAACCTTTGCCTGTGGGAGGAGATGGAAAAGGAATGAAAAAAGAGAGTTACTTAATGCTCAGTGTTTTTCATTTATTTGTTGCAGCTGCTTTAGTGTTTGGCATCAACTCTGCAGCTCCCTGCAACGCTGCAGCTGAGACTTCAGAATTCATTGTGTGTCTGCACATGCATTGTTAATGTGCCTACAGATCTGTAAAGCACAGTACCAGTAACCACGCACAAACATATCATGTCAGTGGTGGCCTTGAGTAAAAGATATGCTGCTTATTTGAATTTTTGCTCTCATTTCAAATGTTGAATGAGCTATCAAATTTAATAAGCTTGTGTAATATGCCTGACCACCTGGCTAATGGGAAATATGGCATTTCTACTCATGCTAGAATTATAAAGATTATATTTGATTTAACTGAACAATGAATTTAATTCTTCTGTTAAATGTACATCGTTATTTTGTCATTAGGTTTCGAATAAAGCAGATTAACATTGTGGGCTCCAGTCCTGTAAGTTGGCCTTCCCGTGTGATACAGACTCTGCAAGCTCCACCTGATGTAGCACCAGCTAGCATCACAGTGCGAACAGCAAGTGAGACAAGCGTATGGGTCCGTTGGGTGGTAAGTGAAAATATAGTGTTAATTGGTGAAGAAAAAAATATTAATAGATATGAGAATTATGCTATCTATAAGTGACAATAGTCACAGAATAAGTCACAACGGATGGAAAACACAGACACAGAGTGCCGGAATAACTCAGCAGGTCAGGTCAGGCAGCATCTTTGGAGAACATGGATGGGTGACATTTTTCAATTTCTTCAGAGACGAAAAATCATCTGGTCGTGTTCTTTGGAGATGCTGCCTAACCTGCTGAGTTACTTCAGCACTTTGTGTCTTTTTTTGTTAACCTGCATCAGCAGTTCCTGGTGTATTCACAACTGATGAAAGTTCCCTTTTAAGAGGCACTTTGTTCGGGCAGGTGTGATGTCCCAGAAAATGGCGTTAAAAATACAGCAAATACAGATTTAATTTACAGTAACAACGTAGATTTAAAAAATGTTCATAGTAGATCAATGCCGCTTGCAAATTTGATCTAGGAGGCATTTAATCAGAGTGTGTTGCACAGAAATTATAAGATGAGTTGAGCTAACTGTTAAAGTAAGAATAATAATGGAAGATAAAAATTTAATGCAGATAATTGTATAACTCATGTATGAACATGTTTGAATAGTGGAAGATGAAGTTGAAAGAAAGCGATGTCTTTCTGAACATATTTACCCAAATGCATTTAGTACAAGGATGCAGATTACAACCCAGCAGTATGAATATTGATTTTCTATCTTCAAGTAACCCTTGCAACCCTCTCTCTCCGTCCCTCCCCCACACAAGTTGTTGTACCAGCTTCAAAGTGGTCTTGTTGAGTCTCATTGTCTGTAACTCGTTTTTACCTAGACCACAGCGAACAGTGGCCTGTCTCCTTTACCACCGTTACTTTCATTCATTTGTTCTATATCTCTCTATATCACCATCTATATCTCTCGTTTCCCCTTCCCCTGACTCGGCCTGAAGAAGAGTCTCGACCCGAAACATCACCTATTCCATTCCTCCAGAGATGCTGTCTGGCCTGCCGAGTTACTCCAGCTTTTTGTGTCTATCTTTGGTACAAGGATGATACAGCTGAAATCAGAAGATTATTCCGTTTAGTCTGCATCCCGGGGGGCATGAACATCGACTTCTCCCAATTCTGTTAGTCCTTGCTGTCTCCTCCCCTTCCTCAGCTCCCCTGCTGTCTCCTCCCACCCTCCAGCCTTCCGGCTACTCCTCCTTTTCCTTTCTTGTCCCCACCCACCCCCACCCCTGATCAGTCTGAAGAAGGGTTTCGGCCCGAAACGTTGCCTATTTCCTTCGCTCCATAGATGCTGCTGCACCCGCTGAGTTTCTCCAGCTTTTCTGTGTAACCTTCGATTCTCCAGCATCTGCAGTTCCCTCTTTAACCCGATGGGATTTCTTTGTAAGTTCGAAGACTGTAAGAATTTAGTGCTATTATGATTGACCTTTTGGATATTTCTGGATAGGCAAAAGAGAATAAAAAAATATGATCACATATAATTATCGTGTGAGTGACAACAGCCTTTTCTGTCACCAGTCACTCAGTCATCCCCATCAACAACATATTACAATCTATCAGAACTTCCTTTATGGTTTGCAGTAAGGCTGTCATCTGTAATTTGCAGTTGCTCAGAATGTTTTCAATGCAGGTTTTCTTTTACTGATTTTGCAGCAAGCTGTTCTAAATGAAAGTTTTCAGAGTCGTATGGATTTGCTCTCTCAAACCTTACTAATCAAATTTCTAAATGTTTCCTAGAGTTCGATATGGAAACATTTTGTTATCTAAAATAGATTAATACATTCTGTTCTGCTTTGGATGCAAATCAATTTTCCGCACTTCTAAATCAAAATTTCTGAGATCATTTAACAGATTTTGGAACAATCGAAGTTGCAATATTTTTATCCATATGTTTTTGTTAAAGCTAAAAGGTGTTGCATAGGGCCACAGAATGGCTAGGATTTTGAAGGGTTTTGCTGGCAGTGCTGCTTTAAAGGGATAGGAGCATCCAACCCAATGTCATAGAATCATAGAGTCTTACAGCATGGATACAGGTCAACATTGGCCAACATGTCCCATCTACACTAGTCCCGCCTGTTTGTTTTTAATCCCATATCCCTCTAAATCTATACTATCCATGCACGTGGCCCATATCCCTCTAAACCAGTGGTTGTTAACCTTTTTGGCACACGTACGCGCATACGCAAACAAAATACTGTATGTGGTATGTATGTACCTTTGTTAGGTTCCTAAAAACGGGCTCAACAAATGGATGTGTTATTTATGACTCCTTCATGTCCCCCGGTAAAGCCCCAAATGAGCCACCATGGTGGTCCCGACTCCCAGGTTAAGAACTACTCTAAACCTATCCTATTCCTTCGCTCCATAGATGCTGTCTCACCCGCTGAGTTATCTCCAGCTTTTTTATCTACCTACGATTTTTCCAGCATCTGCAGTTTTTTCTTAAACAAAACCATCCATTCACATGTTTCTTTTAAGAAAAGAAATGTTTCTCTTTTCTTAAACGTAAATGAGATAACGCTTCTGAATTTGCGGGAGGTACATTTGGAAGAATATGGATTTATGCTGCAAACTCTGTCCTCAGATCCTTTGCAGGCTTATGCCTGGGACTGTATTCACTGGATTCACACCTCATTCATGAATTCATAAATTAAATTAGCAGAATTAGGCCATTCGGCCCATCAAGTCTACTCCGTCATACAATCATGGCAGATCTATCTTTCTCTCTCAATCCCATTCTCCTGACCTCTCCCCATAAACCCTGACACCCATACTAATCAAGAATCAGCCAATCTCCGCTTTAAAAGTGTCCATTGACTTGGTCTCCACAGCCGTCTGTGACAGTGAGTCCCACATTCTCTATTCATCTGAATGGAGAATGTAGAACCGCTTGCAAGAAAGAGAATTTATAATTTTTTCAGAGGAGGCGCAAGAAACTGTAGATGCTGGAATCCTGAGCAAAACACAAAGTGCTGGAGGAACTCAGCATGACAGGCAGCATGTGTGGAGGGAAAGGACAGATGATGTATTGGGTCATATCAAGGATATTCAGAGGGGTTTTGTGGCTGTGGATTGTTCTGGCCTGCCACTAAACCTTGCTATGTTTTTCAAGTGCTCTGGGCCTTGACACTGAGCTACAGGACTATCTGGCTCAATTAGGTCAACTTTCTAGATCTGGAGGTAAATTTGGAAGAGGAGACATCATGGGTTGCAAATGCAGCCACCACCTATTCAGGAAGATCTGGGCCATTGGAATAAGTTTAATAAAAATATTGCATTTTTTTCCTAAGGAACTTATGTGCGAGTTGTTGCCAGAAATCAGCTGCTCCCACTGTGAAAACACTTCAACCTATTACAAATAGATTCGATTTTTGCAGAAGAAGGCCATTTGGTCCATCAATTTAATGTTAACTCTCAGAACTGCTTTGTATGTTTAGTATAATTTAGAGATACAGCTTGAAAACAGGCCCTTCAACCCAACGAGTCTGCGGTGACCATCCATCACCCATTCATGCAAGCTCTATGTTATCCTAATTTTGCATCCACTCCCCACACAGTGCGCCCCTACACAGTGCGCAGCTGGTCACGGTTGAACCTGGGTCTCTGGCGCTGTGAGGCAGCATCTCTGCCAGCTGCACCAATGCAAACACATGCTGGAATCTTGAGCATAACACAGAGTGCTGGAGTAACTCAGACAGCATCTGTGGAAATGGTCAGAAGAAGGACCCCGGCCCAAAATCTCGCCTATCTACTTCCACAGATGCTGCCGGACCTGCTGAGTTATTCCAGCACTATTAGGACAATTGCATGTTTATCCCACAATAGTTTTAAAGAAGTAGTTGGTTACAGTGAGTGAGAAAAAACAATCAGGAAGAAAAAACACTTCTGAGACCATTGCTCTACGTTTGCTCTATTTATCATTGTCTTCCAGTCTTTGGAACACCTCACCGAGCTAATACACTCAAGTTAAATCAGGGAAATGGGTTCATGCTCAAGTTCATCACGTGCTCCTTCACAGGGATTAACAACTGAATTAAATTTTTTAAATTAGACAATTTGCGAGTTAATTTACTGTAATGTATCAGTCTTGGCTCAGAAGCACATTTATGTGGTTATCAGCATGTACCTTTTAATCCATAATCTGTTTATTTGCAGCCTCTTCCAGAGACCGAGTACAATGGTAACCCAGACTCAGTTGGATATAGAATGAAGTATTGGCGAGTGGATGGTCAGGGCATGCCTGCAACACAGATCGTTAATGATCGTCTAGAGAGGGAAATTACCATTGAGAACCTGGAGGAATGGACTGACTATCTGTTTCACATCCAGGCTTTCAATGCCATTGGATCCGGACCTTGGAGCAGTCAAGTCCAAGGATGCACAAGAGAATCAGGTACTTTTGAATATCTTATTGTTACTGTAATCTCTTGAAAAACACTTATGAAGTAAAAGTATGCTTTTCAACAAGCTCGTAAGTATGAGGATGAAGGATGACTGTGCTCGATTTCCCACCTCGTTCAGATTTAGTATTCCCAGACCAAAAATAGAGACCCAAGGAACTGCAGATGCATGAATCTTGAGCAAAACGCAGAGTGCCAGAGTAACTCAGTAGGTCAGACAACATCTGTGGAAATAGTCCAAAGAAGCGCCACAGCCTGAAATGTTGTCTATCCACTCCTTCCACAGATGCTGCCTGACCCACTGAATTACTCCAGCAATTTGTGTTTTAAGACAAAATATAGGTTGTTTATCTCTTTCTGGTTCACGACATGTCTGTAGGATAATTGATTGAATTCTCATAGACTTCATTTTGAATGCTGATAGCTGTCAGAGAGATTTTTATTAAAGCTTTGGTTCTGGAGATGAAAGGGATCGGCTATGCTGATCTCCTTTTTTCAATTAGTCTACAAGAATCCCAATCTATTTTAGACATGTATTTGTTTTTTTCTGTACCTTTCCTTTCATGATTTTGCTGGTGTTTTTGCTTATAAAGCCTCACCTTAAGGAGATTTTCAAGATGACAGTGTGATGATGTTGAATTAATGTCAGTGGAGATAAAGTTGTTCAATGATCTTGTATCAGCTGCTTTATCATTTGAACTATTTAATTTTCTTGTTCAGCTTAGTAAGCTTTGTAACTCCTTCAGACCAGCTCCTCCAAATTATGCCATCACCCTTCAGACTAAACACCAACTATTCAAATCATCAAAATGCACGGAAAACGTGAACAAAATTATAATGTTGTATTTATGATGTCTTGTTTCCAATCTGATGGTACCCAGTCTTTCATAAAACCCGGAAAAGAAGATTCATATGCAAAACACAAAGTGCTGGTGGAACTCAGTAGATCAGGCTGCGTCTTTTTGTTTTAGTTTTTTAATTTTATTGATACAGCGTGGAAACGGGCCCACTGAGTCCGTGCCGACCAGCAAACCCGCACGCTAAAGCTACCCTACACACTAGGGACAATTTATAATTATACTTATACCAAGCCAATTAACCTGCAAACCTGTACGTCTTTGGGGTGAGGGAGAAAACTGGAGATCTCGGAGAAAACCCACGCCGGTCACGAGGAGAACGTATAAACTCCATACAGACAGCAGCCAGGATCAAACCCGGGTCTCTGGCGCTGTAAGGCAGCAACTCTACCGCTGCGCCACCATGCTCTCATGCCGTGGAGGGAATAGACGGATGGTATTTCGGGTCGGAACCCTTCTTCAGACATTCCCTCCACAAAGGATAGGCATAAAATGCTGGAGTAACTCAGCAGGAAGGCAGCATCTCTGAATAGAAGGATGGGTGACGTTTTGGATCTCGCATTCCTTCTACCCAGTGATGCTGCCTGTCTCCAGCATTTTGTGTCTATCTTCGTTGTGAACCTGCAACTGCAGTACCCTCCTGCACAATCCCTCCACAGATGCTGCTGGACCTGCTGCGTTCACCAGCACTTTGTGTTTTGTTGAAGGAAATTCATAGTTTTATTTAAATTCCCTTAACATAAAGGTGACATAATCTAATTCTGCAGGAATATGAAATGATTTTATGAGGGTACTGTTCCAGTGAGAATTGTCTAACATTCTACAGTGGCATTTAAAAAATGTTAATACAAGTCACCAGATATACAGATCTAGCCAGGTTAGAGTCTGGACCGGCATTTGAATGTGTTTTTGTTGAGTGAGTTTTGTTTTTGTGAGTTGGCCTCAGCTTGCCATATGAATTTCTGGGCTTTCCTGAGTGTATTTTGCATAACTTGAGTTGAGCCAAGTTGGACGCATGGCAACAAAATGCTGAATCTCAGGGGAATGCTACATGTTTCAGAACAAACCCTGAGGCAGAAGTTCCTGGTTGTTCTTAATGGTAATTATCCAGCAACCAGCCTCCTCCGTCTGATCAATGAATGCAGTCTGGACATGGAATCCTCATAATGCCAGGACTCTTACAAATGGAGCACTTTCTGTTTGTTAATGAAATTGGTGGTGTTAAGTGGTGCAAGGTAAAACAATAAACTTAAAGTTTAAATTCCAATTTAGCTGCACTTAAACACATGGACAGACTTGAAAGTAAAACATTCGGTAATATTGGAATTGACAAAATAAATTTTGAGTGGGTGAATTTTGGATGAATATGTTTGCCATTTGGCCTTGGGATGAGTTCCGAAGGACCTTGCATTGTCCTCAGACCACAGGGGAAGAAATCAATAAGCTGCTTTCTCCCTGCTGCTTGCTATCCATGTCCCCTGCTCGAAAATACATTTGGGTGGACATGGAACAAATTTAAGATGAGGCTTGGATACCTCCCCCTGCATAGAGTGAGACAGTGTGGAAACAGGCCCTTTGGCCCAACTTGCCCACACCGGACAACATGTTCTATCTACACTAGTCCCACGTGCCTGCCTTTGGCCCATATCCCTCTAAATTTGTCCTATCCAAGTACCTGCCTAAATGTTTCTTAAACATTGCGATAGTACATGCCTCAACTACCTCCTCAGTTCCATACGCCCATCACCCTCGGGTAACCCCTATTAAATCTTTACCCCTCTCCTTAAACCTATGTCCTCTGGTTCTCGATTCCCAATACTCTGGGCAAGATACTCTATGCGTCTAAACCAATCCATTCCTTTCATGATTTTGTGCACATCAGAAGGAAATATGAGAACTAGGGTTAGCTGCACACTCTACTAAAATTGGGAGTTCTGGGTGACTCTTCTAACCCTTAAATAATGAAACAGATCCAAGATAATGAGCTCAGCAAAGAATTATCATGGATATATTTTTACTTAATTGCGATTGGGGCCATTTGACTAGTGTCTAAATCTTGGCAGCGTCTTTTTTTGCCTGGTCTGTAACTAAGAGAAGTATATTAATGCAATGGATTAGTTCCTCAATTCAACTCCCTACAGCAATGCTGGAAACCGTGCTGAGATTCGTAATTCTTCATGCAGGGAATTACAGAGAGATTCTGTGCAATTGGTTCATCAGAAACAACCTTGGGACACAATCTTAAACTGATTGTAACACAGTGGTAAACTAGAACTGCTACATGTTAGTTAATGACATGGGAAGACCAAGGTGTACACTGCATCGCCAATATCCAATCTCACATGTGTCCAAACAAGAGCTTCTGTGATAAAAACCAGTATAATTGAAAATATAATAATAAACTGCCTAAACAATATTTCATACTTTACGAAGTTGTAAAGCAATCTCGGAAAAACATTTCCTAAAATCACTAATTATTTTTTAAGATTACACAACACAATGATGAAAATGCATTATCACAAGTGACAAAAAAACAATTTCTCTGTTTCGCTTACTTCAACTGGGAAAGCCAGGACAATAATATTCAATAACTCCACTATGAAAGGAAATAATAATTACATGTTTAATTTATTTCATTTCAGACTTCTGCCTTATTTCATCAAAGTGAAAACCAAGCTATTATCTCCAATGGCAGTGCATTACTTAATTAAACGGTTGCTACCTCATTTCATTATTCTTACAATATGCCACTCACTTTCCCCAATCCAGATAGTCATTAGGCAGGAGGAAACCGGGTCTGTTTTGAATCTGAAACCCATATCAGCAGGTTCTAGGCCAATACCGAATGCGTTAAATCACACAACATGAAAGCACAGTATTACCTGCCTGCACCCCAGCAGCCAAGAGCTGACGTTGGATTGAAAATGTGTACAGTCCAATTCCCTCATCGAGTCATACAGCATGGAAACAGGCCCTTCAGCCCAACCCATTCATGCTGGCTGAGATGCCCCATCTAAGCTGGTCCCATTCGCCCGTTATTGCTCCAAATCTTTCCTATCCATGTATCTGTCCAATTGTCCTCAAATAGTATCCGGGTCAAAGTTTCCAGCAACATCAGAGGGTTATTCTTTAAATAAACTGTGCATTATCTTCAAATATCCATTCAAGCATCTATTTGTTTGATACGATGAGATAAAGAGTCCTCTGATTAGATTAGGTTCCTTTTTTGCCCATTTCCACCTAGCTTAAGGCCTTGCCATTCACCACTTTCATTATTTTGTATATTTTGAACACATCCATGTGTTCAAGCTGTGATAATTCCATCCTACAGTACAGAATGTATTTCAGCTAATTGTAGAGTATTTGCTTCCACTGATTTTCCAATGAAACTTCTTCCTTTTCCTCTTCCATTTCAGTCCCATCAGCTGCTCCAGGGAATGTAACAGCAGAGGCCGTGAGTCCTACGCAGATACTGGTCATGTGGGGACCAGTTCCAGAATCTGATCAAAATGGACTTATCCTCGGGTATAAGGTATCATTGACTTTGAAAAAAAATTCAAAAGACAGATATTTCTCATGGGTCTCCCTGTCATTCATGTTGCAGTGTGGAACAGGGACTGTCATTAGTTTAGTTTAATTTATTGTCACGTGTACCAAAGTACAGTGAAAAACTTTTGTTGCCTGCTAATCAATCAGCGGAAAGACAATACATGATTACAATCAAGCCTCAATACTGAAGGACGAGTTGCACCCTGGCCACTCCTTCTTCTCCCCTCTCCCATCAGGCAAAGAGTATAGAAGTGTGAAAACACACACCTCCAGAGTCAGGGACAGTTTCTTGGCAGCTGTTACCAGGCCACGGAATCATCCTACCACAACCAGAGAGCAGTGCTGAACTACTATGTACGTAACTAAAGTTTTTAACTGTACCTTGGTACACGTGACAATAAACTAAACTAAACTGAAACCATTTACGGTGTGTACAGATTCAGTGTGCATATCCCCCCTTGCAATGGCCACCATGTAATCTCCCAGGAAAAGTGAACACTAGAAATCAACTGCATTGACCACAAACAGACCTGTAGTATCCTGAGAAAAGACAGAAAGCATAGATAACCGCAGAGAAATGTAGAGATTTACTTTAGAGCTACTGCGTGGAAACAAGCCCTTCTGATCATATTTGTTCTATGTTATCTTGCTTTTGCATCCACTCCCTACACTCTAGGGGCAATTTACAGAGATCAATTAACCTACAAGCCCGCATGTCTTTGAAATCTGGGAATATACCGGAGCACCCGGAGGAAACCCACACAGTCACAGGGAGAACGTGCAAACTCCACATGGACAACACCTGAGGCCAGGATTGAACCTGGTTCTCTGGCGCTGTGAGGCAGCAAGTTTACCAGTTGTGCCACTGTGCCTCACTTTTAGATCAATACTCTCCTATGATTAATATAAAACACTATTAACTATAAGCATTGTATAGTTTCTAATGTAACAAATATGTGAAATTCTAACAAATAATTGAATATTTCAAGATCATGGTCAATAATGTTTTTATTAGCTGAGATTGGGAAAGGATGTGGAAGCTGAAATGGTAAATAGATTTGAGATAAAGATAGGCCGTGATCTATTGGAATGGCTGAAATCTCTTCTTCCATTCCTATATTCATCAATGCCACAACTGTGCAGATTGTGAAATGATAGATTAATCTCATGTTGTTCCATCGCCATGCATACCATGTCTCAATGAAGCTCAGTCCATCGTGTTTTAACCTCGCTGGTTCAGAAATGTAATTTAATTCCAATATGTCTTAGTAAGCAATTTACAATGAATCCAAACTTTTTACAGTTAAGGGCCTGTCCCACTATACGAGTTTACCCAAGTGCTCTCCCGAGTTTAAAAAAAAATCGAACTTGTGGTACGTACGTAGCGGGTACGTCGGAGCTCGGGACGTCTCTTAACGGCTCGTAACGGTAACGGCAGGTACTCGGGAAACACGGTAAGCTCGTGAAGTTTTTTCAACTTGTTGAAAAACGTCCACTAGAGCACCGAGTACCTACGAGCGGCTATTACCATAATCCTCCGAGTTCGAATCAGGGGAAACTCTGGAGAACTCTTGAATTACCTCGTACAGTGGGACAGGCCCTTTAATCTTCAAGACCTAGTCGTAGAGTCAGTCCAGCTCGCCACTAAAATGGTCTTTTGCTCAAACCCTAGTCATCTTGTTTGTCTGGTACTTCATATTTGATGGCTCATTATATAAATAAATAAACCCTTGGAAAAGTATCTGATTGTACAGATATAAATTCAGATGAATAATAGGTCATGTCTATAAATATTACCAAACTACTTGCTAAACACTTATTAGTCTACAAGTCATACAAATGAGTTTGAAATGTTTGCACAATTTACTGTTGTATTTCTTCCTATTTTCATATTTCTGTCTGTCAGGTTAGTTCTTTACTGATGTGAAGACTGCTGTGCTCACTGAGAAAACACTGCCAATATTGTGCGGTGTCTTCATCAAGCATTCAATTCTGATTATTCAACGTTCTGTAAAATATATTTTGATTGGAAAAGACCAAGATAACATTGTTATCACAACTAATTTGCGCCACAACTAATATTCGCATGTTTTTTTTAAGTGTGAATTAGTAAATTACTTTTTTACAGAATAGGGACAATACTGCTTCAGAAATGAAGCAAAATTCCACTATGATATTTTTCAGTTAAAAATATTCTCATGGCAAAATAGAGATTATACTGCTGAGAATGTCTTAATTATATCTGTAACTGAGTTGCAGGCTCTCTCGATGTGGGAATTAAAATCATATTTCACTGTTTTCATAATCTACTTTATTAATAATGGTCAAATGTGACTTCATATAAACACATAATTCTAGCGTGGTTTTATTTTATTTTATTTTTTCTCATCATGTGGATGCCAAGGCATATTTATAGCTCGTCTCCAGTTGTCGTAAAAAAATAGTAGTGGTTGACTTATTGATGATGGAGGAACAGCAATTTATGTCCATGTGAAAATAATATGTGATGCTTTTAAAGTGTATAATTTCTGTGATGTTTATATAGAATTATGGAGGAAAAATAGTCATTATGAAAACAGAAGGCTTACATCCAAATGTGATTCTCTCCATCTCAGTTCAGCAGCCCCAGTATAAGTGTATGCATTTCCTACGTCTAAATAGAAAGAGATTTACTTTCCATACAAATGCGTATTGTCTCATTCTTCCAAATTGTTAATTCTTATCCGATATAATACCTTTATGTATGATATATATTTTCACATCATTGGACATTTCGAGGTGAAGCCGGTGTATTTTGCACCAATTCCATTGTGTTGGTAAATATCCCTGTACATTTGTGCAAAAGCTAATTCCCAGGGTGGAAATGTCTGGGACTAGAGAGCATAGCTTTAAGGTGAGAGGGGCAACGTTTAAAGGGGCAGGTTTTTTACACATAGGGTGTGGGTGCCTGGAACACAATGCCAGGGGTGGTGGTGGAGACGGATTTGATAGCGGCATTTAAGAGGATGTTAGATAGGCGTATTAATTTTTTAATGTTCATCTTTTCAGTTAGTCAAGACGGTTTAATATCTTATTTGAAAAAATATATTTCTGTCAGTGCCAATATGTCCACGTTGCATTCCACCCTCTGCCCAAACTTGCGCACACTGCGATTAGGATCATGGTTTATATACTCTGTCTTATCCAGCACCTGTGATTGTTCATCATGGATTGTTAGTTTGGGATACTGGAAGCAATTTCCTTCTTAAAGTTCTATTTCAATGATGCTACAATTGACAAATAGTTGTTTTGTAATCATTTCAGATTTCGCTTATCATTATTTACTATTATAAATTAAATTTTTTAGGGCTATTTCTAAAAAATTGTGACCTAAAGTAAACCTTTTATTCAAAGTTGAATATGTATTAATTAATACATGTGCATTTTTACTTATGGAGCTAAATCACATATATATGCTGTCCTAGATACTGTACCGAGAGAAATATTCTGAATCAGGCACTCAAACGCGTCTGATTAAAGGAAACTTTACCCACTCTGTTGTCTTGAACGGCCTGAGGAAGTACAATCAATACGAGATTCAAGTGTTAGCGTTTACCAGGATTGGAGATGGAGTCCCATGTTTGCCAGTTCTATTGGAAAGGACAAAGGATGATGGTAAGTCACAATATTCATTCCATAGAATTATACAAATAGAGATGAAAAGGATCATGCAAATTAATCCCATTCCTGTTTCTTGGTCCATTGTATTATTGGTCATGGTTTGTGATCTCATTCTCCCAACGCGAATAATGCAACTTAAGAAAATGTTTCTTAAGTTATAAATGTAAGAATCCTGCCTTGTATGTATGTAGGAATGGGGCCTTTGTATTTGATAACAAACAGAAGACATTTTTTGTCAACTATATATATAGGACATTCTGGATTGGAGTTGGACACAAAATGCTGGAGTAACTTAGCGGGTCAGGCAGCATCTCTGGGGAAAAGGAATCGGTGATGTTTCGGGTTGGAAGGGTTCCGACCGAAACATCACCTATTAACTCTGAAGAAGGGTTCTGACTCGAAACATCACGTTTACATTTTGCTCAGAGATGATGCCTGACCCAGTGAATTACTCCTGCATTTTGTGTCTATCTTTGGTATAAACCAGCACCTGCAAGTCCTTCCTACACACTGCATTGGAATTGGTTTTATTACATGATTTGGATTTTTAATGTGGAAGATAATTTTACTGTTTTGTTAAGTGAGATAGATTAATTAAATCGCGAAGTCAAGCTTTTTATTTCCAGTAGTTAATGTTAAATACTCAGGCACTACCTCACGTCTGAACCTCATTGTGGCACTTTTCTTGTTCTGCCAAATCAACATTTTCCATTGTTCCTTCATGAAATCATTGTGCACCTTAGTGTAGTTAGATTGTGTGTTTAATTTAAGAGACTGCAATATACATTGGCATGCTGTGAGCGATAGCAGAACATTTTCTTTGAAATATAGGAATAGTTTTAAGTTTGAATAGGCGTGACCTTCAATTAAGTTTTGGAGGTTGAAGACCATTGAAGAACCTTGTTCTGTGAAGTTCAGGAGAGGAGTATTCCATCAACTTAAATTTAATTTTTATCATTTAATATTAAGGTATGCCTGGCATCAGTGGGCGGTCGATAAACGTTAGTTAAGTTTAAATTATGTATAATCATTAATGATCATCTATTTGTGCATGTAAATCCATGTTAATGCTTATTGATCGCAAAAGCCCATGAGATATGAAGCTGTTCTTGGAGCATTAAAAATTGGGATTAATTTAGCATTGTTACAGTGTTTGCTTTCCCAGGGCAAAGTGCTGACACTTTATTTCTACTTTCATCTGACTCCTGAATGCTCAGGGATGAAAATATATTTTTTGCAATTTCTTCAAGAGATAATTACAGCTTTATAAAAAGTGGTTTGGTTAAACTTAAGTACCAATAACATATAATTCGGATGCAGATGCAAACCTGAAATTGCTACTTAACTGTAACTGGCATTTTAAAGCCGGTCCAGCAACTTGGAATTGCCACATGGTAATAGAATTGTTCTCGTTCAGCTATTGTAATCGTGTGTTGTCTTCCGCTGACTGGATAGCACACCCAAAAAAAAAGTTTCACTGTACCTCAGTACACGTGACAATAAACTAAGGTGAACAAAACTGAACTGAAATGAACTATTGTTCAATCACAACTTTCAATCTCAACTACAACATTCTGTGGAGCTATGAAATGTGATGCGGCCAGTTCATCTGACAGTCTCAATTTTGCTTCATTTAGCCCACAGCAGAGTGTATTTGCACCTGAATTTCATGGGGGGAAATACTGGAGCTTTTTTTTCAAAAGTAAAAATCAAATATTTAAATTTCACATAGAAATATTCAGCACTCAAGACGTATAAGAAAGATCAAGTGTCATGCTGCATGTTTAATTGTTATAAGTACCAGCAGCAGAACAGTGACATTCTTACTTAAAGCAGCATAAAAGGCCTGTAACACACACACACAGATTAATATATAATAAAAAAGAACAATCAATAATAATGAAAGTCAAATATATTGCTTCATCAAATTAAAACAAATGTTCAAGGGAAAATCTTTGCAGTAAAGTGATTTGATTGTTTTTCCTTTTATAAGTCTTCTGGCAGGTGGCAAAGGTTTAACTGCCATAATCAGGCATTTTCATGAATATGACTATGGGAGAAATTGAACCTTGCCAGAGAGATTTATACGGAAACCTGTGCTGTCATCTATTTTTGACAGCCTTTCTACAAATCTGCCAGATCCTAGTAAATGAAATGAAACATCTACTGATGGCCTTGAAAGCTGTAGACTGGTTCAAACCAAGCCATAGGAGTACATTTGTGATGTATGCCATTTTGTTGCCATTGACAACACTGCTGATAACCCCTGGCTGATTTTTTTGTTGCTACCACTTGTCTGTTGAAAAGCCCTGTTCTGCAGTTAAATTTATCTTCAAAGGTGTCAAGATTTGTCCGAATTCTACTCCAAATCAATCTTGGTTGAAAGACTAGATTACCAGTGGTGAAATAAACAGAATTACGATCATTGATTCAACTGGAAAGGTCTCTGCCTCTCACATTACTTTTTGATTCAAAGATGGAGCCTGGAAACATGCTAGCTTGGCGCACCTAGTCCACGCCAACTATCGATCACCCATTCACCCTCAATCTATGTTATCCCATTTTAACATCCTCTCCCTACACCCCTTGGGCAATTTACAGGGACTAATTAACCATCAGTTCCAGAGACACAGTCCAATGTTCACAATGGGGCTGAGGTGAATTGGACAGCACTCAAGCTTATAGAAGGACTGTTCAGAAGCCTGATAACAGAGGGGAAGAAGCTGTTCCTCAGTCTGGTGATATGCACTTTCAAGCTTCTGTACCTTCTGCTCGAAGGGAGCAAGGATAAGTAGTTATCTGTTACAGACTTCTGAACAGTCCTTCCATTAGTTAGGGTACTTCAACTCATCTCTACCGTACTCAGGGCATTGAACTTTGTCTAAGAAACTGATGCGCTGCAATGCATTAATCTTATTGAAACATATAAGATCATTAAGGGTTTGGTCACGCTAGAGGCAGGAAACATGTTCCCGATGTTAGGGGAGTCCAGAACCAGGGGCAACAGTCTAAGAATAAGGGGTAAGCCGTTTAGAACGATGATGAGGAAAAAAATGTTTACAGAGAGTTGTGAGTCTGTGGAATTCTCTGCCTATGAAGGCAGTGGAGGCCAATTCTCTGGACGCTTCAAGAGGGAGTTAGATAGAGCTCTTAAAGATAGCAGTCAGGGGATATGGCGAGAAGGCAGGAACGGGGAACTGATTGTGGATGATCAGCCATGATCACATTGAATGGCGGTGCTGGCTTGAAGAGCCAATTGGCCTACTCCTGCACCTATTGTCTATTGAACAGAACAATTAAATGCAGTGCGCTGAGGGATGTCTATTGAAAACAATAGGTAATTACCGAGATAAAACGCAATTTAACAGAATGATTTAACTGTTATTAAAAAAAGTGTTAAAAAGCGAGTTTATGCTGCTTTTTCTCAGAAAACAACATGTACTGACTGACATTTTACATATTACATTCCTCTTGTCCCCTTCCACTTCTAGTCCTTCTTCTGACTTCACAATTCACACCTCTTCTATCCTTATCTCACAGTATTTGCCTTTTTACTTCTGGCCTTTGTCCAACCATCTACCTATCATAAACTCTCCTCAAGTATCTACCTATCACTTCCCAGGCTTTGTCCTGCCCCCAGCTCCCTTCCGACTCCTCGCTCGCCCAATCAGATCCACACCAGAAACGTCATCTATCCGTGTTCTCCAGAGGTGCTGTCTGACCTGCTGAGTTACTCCAACGTTTATTTTTTTGTTGACCAGCATCTGCAGTTCCTTATGTCACCACAAACCTTTGTCTGCCTTGTCCACAGTTCAGCTACAATCTTTTGATGTTCATGACATAATTTTGTTAGGGCCTTGTCATTAACTGAGTGGCTGGGTGTTTTAACTTGCATGGCTCTCTGCCTTTATCTTTTGCCTATTCTGCAATCACCTGAGATGTTGCACGTCTTGTCTAAGTGAAGGGCAAGGGGGTGCTGAAGAGAAGGAAGAAAGGAAGTTTGTTATGGGTAGCTTGACAATGAGCAGAAATTCCTAAATGGGCCATGGACTGTGTATTGGCTGCTGTAAGTCTTAACAACCTGTGCCTCCTTTATAGGGTTACAGTAATATGTTATTCATTTTCCCCGCCCGTTAGTAACTTATGACTGTGATTTTCCAGTGACACTTGTTTTGCGAGAGAGGGAGGAAGTATGTTAGTGAGTGCCGCACGTTTTTAGCAGCTGTGCCAAATAGATCTTGGCAATCTGCATACGATGAAAGATCTGAATGTGAGTTCTGTAGCACTGCTTAATGTTTGAGGGCGTGGAGTCCTGAAGGAGATTGCTGAGTGACTGATGAGGGCGCGGTGCTCCAACTGATGTCTGAGGCGAGTAGAGAAGTTGAACATTTGAGTTTGGTATTTGCAGATGTTTTAGCCATCCTGGATCACACATATGAGATGCATGACTACATTCAAGTCCCAGGGGACTGTTCAATATTGACACAGCCATCACCTCCCTTTTCTGTTGCAATTAATTTCTGGAGGCCGCCTGATATGCTCTCAAAATAATATATATCTAATCATTTATTTATTTATTTGAAATCTTCTTACACCGTTGTTAATAGTTTCCATTATTTGGTGCAGCTATGTTTCTCAAATGGAATATTTGACCCAGTGCCGGATTTAGACGCTTGTTCCACTTGTGAGGCCCCCAAAGACCGGACAGCCATGGCGGCCAAATCTCCCACAATTCAAAGCGAGGGAGAAAGTGCCCAGCGCCGACCAGTTGCCGTTGCAGTGCGCATGCGCAGGGCGGCCGATGATGTGCTGGCTGTGGTTGTGCGCATGTGCAAGGCGGCCTGCCGTGCCGGCGGATGAGGAGCGAGCGGAGCCCGGCGGCCCGGACTTGGATAGCGGGGGAGATGGAGAGAGTGAGATAGAGAGGGGGGCCGCCCAGAGTTGAACGGTAGGTGTTCTGCCTTGGCCGGAGGCCCCCCTAGACCTTGAGGCCCATCAATTTTTTGGGGGGCCCCCTAGAAAGTGGGGCCCCTAAGCTATAGCTTGTTTAGCTTATACGTAAATCCGACACTGATTTGACCCTGCAGAGCTAGATATGCAAGATGATCCAATTCATTTGAATGGGATTGCTCACTTTGATTGAAAAGTAAGTTAGTTTATTGGCCAAGTATTCACATACAAGGAATTTGCCTTGGTGCTCCGCCCACAAGTAACAACATGACATACGGTGACAGTTACGAATGACTCAGAAAATACTAAATATTAATAATAATAAAGCATTAATTATAAAACACCATTGATCAAGTATGTGAACCAACAGAATACCAGATCAAAGGTAGGCTACAGATTTTGGTTGTTGAGTAATAGTGGATAAAAACATTTTTTATGTCTGGCTGTGGCAGCTTTGACAAAAGGCGAATGCAAGTAAGTGGTTTTTTCACCTCTGTTGTACATTCTTAATGTTTAGAGTTAATTTCTAGCAGTCAAATGTGTTTTAAAATAAATGTATTAATTTTTCTTTAAACATTTTTTTTCGTTTTAATTTTTAATTTAATTTAATTTATTTTGGCTTTTAAATATCTCGGTTTAGCAGTGACACTTAAAAGCAATTAAAAAGACTTTTGACATTGGCAAGCTGCCATGAGTTCCAGGGCCAAGCCTTTGGCATTGGTGCTGTGATTTAGTTTAGTTTAGAAATACGGCAAGAAAACAGGGTGTTTGGTCCATCAGGTCGGCGCCGACCAGCGATCCCCACAGACTAGCACTATCCTACACACTAGAAACAATTTACAATCTTTTCAGGAGCCAATTAAACCTTCAAACCTGTACATCTTTGGCGTGTGGGAGGAATCCGGAGCACCCGGGGCAAACCCACGCAGGTCACGGGAGAGAACGTACAAACTCCATACACAGCACCTGTAGTCAGGATCAAACCTGGGTCTCTGGCGCTGTAAGGCAGCAACTATACCACTGCGCCACCCTGCCGCCCCCCTTTAGGCACCATTCATGCGCTTCTCAGGCTGAGACAGGCATCTGGGATCACAGGACCACCAAGTGTAAGTGCAGCCACAGAAATAGCACAGGCAGCAAGCAAGAGGAGGAATCAACCTTGAGCCAGCCCTGAAGTTATTTGTTCTGCCGTCAAATAGTACAACTTTCAAAGTGTTGGCAGTTGTTGGAACCTGATAAAAAACAGTTCATGCGACCGAAAAGATCTAAGATCAGTTGTCACTGCTTGCAACAGATGATACACTCCTTCACAGTGAACAGGTTTGCCTCTGTTCTCACCTTTCACTTTACTGCACTGGTTAATTCTGCCAATGAGCCTTTTGTTACAATACATACACCTTGTGTTCCTTCCGAACAACAAGCATGGTATGTTATATACGCCATGCCCTTATTAAACCCTGAACACCATAATTTTGCTGCAATAAAGAAACTGCTGGAGGAACTCAGTGGGCTGAGCAGCATCTGGCAGCTTTGCTGCACATTGTCATTTGTTTTCCACAGAGGGAGAGATTTGAAAGCACAGCCTCTACCCTTCCTCCACTACCCTCTGCTGAGCTTTAGTTCACAGCTACCAACTTAAATGTCGACTACATCCGTTTTGTAAAAGCCATGGCGCGGTGCAGTGTTCAATTAATATATTGAATCTAAAATATACTGCAAACCACACTAGGACATAGTTAAGAGCCTCATCCATTTCCTAATACATATGTACGGTTTATGAGAAATGTGATTCTGAGATGGTAAGTGTTCCAACTAATTTACGCAGAAGAGCTTGTGTGTTTCTGAGAATTTAAACACAATAGAATTAAACGTAGCTTCATGCTTATACAGCTGCATAAATTGTCACTAAAACCTCTGCAGTAAGCAAAAATAGTGAAGGCTGGTAATAATGCAGATATTTCTTGGTATTTGAGATTCTAGTCATGTTGGATCAGAGTATTTGATCATTTTTATATGCAAAGAGTACCGTAACGAGTTGCAGATTTTGTTAATGTATATTCGTACCAGTTCTAAGCTAACTGATTGCAAGGTTTATGCAAAATTAAGGTTTTGTTTTTATGTCCAGAGACAAAACAATGAGCAGTTTGATCCGTTGTAATTGGTAGGCACCTCAGATCTGCAAATGGAAATCCATTTGATCTCTGTATGTGTGTGTGCAAACAAATAAGATATGAATCAGAGTAGGACGTAGGTGTAGAGAAAGAAGGTTCTGTTCAGAGAAGCATATAGCAAAGGAAGTTGTGTTATGGAAGGGAAAGTAGTGAAGGAAAGCTGAAAGGGCTCCAGTTTAAATTAAAATACAATATCAATGGGCAGTGCTATGTTCTTTCTATTGGGAGGAAATGTTAAGTAGACTGATAACTAAAGAGAAGTCGATGTTCCTGAATCTGCTGGTACATGAGTTCCAGCTTCTATATCTTCCACCCGACGAGAGTGGGGAGGAGAAGAAATTACCAGGATGAAAAATATTTTTGATTGCATTGCCTGCATTCCCGAGGTAGCATGAGGTGTAGATGGAATCGATGGTGGGGAGTCTGGTCTGTGTGGTAGACTGGGCTACATCTACAGATCACTGGGCAGATCTGTTCCCAGACCAACCTGTGGTGCCACCCGATAGTTTGCTTTCCACAGCGCATCTGTAGAACATGGTCAGAATTATTGGAGACATGCCGAACTTCCTTAGTCTCCGAGGAAGTAGAGGTGTTGGTGTGATTTATATTGTGTAGGAGTTCCCAAGGCTGGTTAATCTCAGGGCAGCATAGACAAAGTTCCCACACTGTGTTCCAAAAACATTGTTGGAAGCCGGTGCCATCATATATGTCCACAATCCGTAAATAATGTGATCACAATGGTATCTCACAGCTGAGAGAACCTGGTCCAAATGTATAATTGCACAATTTGACTTGGAAACTGGGAAACAAACTTACTCGGATTAAATAGATTTTTCACTCATATTGTACTGGAAATATATGTGTTATTCAATTGAATTTCAAGACAGTATATTAATTGAACAATATAAAATTATTATTGTAGTTGTGCACCTTACTGTAAAATAAAGTACTTTGACGATTCAGTCTTTGAAAGATTGAAAAATAAACTCTCTTATGCCAGACTCAGTCAGTACTTTATATGTCAGCAGGATGCACACTTGTATTTCCCACTTATCCTTCACAGTCATACACCATTGTCGGCCAAGAAAATAGGCAAGTGACTGAAGAAAAAAAGAATCGCCCAAAGGGCCGTTTGAAACTCAATGTGTGGAGGTGAAACCCTTAGCACATTTAAAAAGTGCTCAACCTTATGTCTCGAGTGCTTTGACACGCAGAGTTGCCAATGTAGCCATTGTGGCTAAAGGGATCAGGGGGTATGGAGAGATGGCAGGTACAGGATACTGAGTTGGATGATCAGCCATGATCATATCGAAGGGCCGAATGGCCTACTCCTGCACCTATTTTCTATGTTTTCAATCTGGTGCTGAACGGTGGGATTAAGTTGGGAAGCTTTCTTCCAACTAACACAGACAGAGTGGGCTGAATGTCTGCCTTCTCTGTTATATATTTTCTACGATACAAAGCTTAACCACAGTTCTTGTTGGGAAGGCATGTTGCAATTTATAAAACACTAGTTAGACTGCAGCAAGATGCTGGTTACTTGGAGAACAAAAAGCTCTGGAGGCCACGTTAATGGATAGTTACAGTGCCCTCCATAATGTTTGGGACAAAGACCCATCATTTATTTATTTGTCTTTGTACTCCACAATTTGAGATTTTTAATAGAAAAAATCACATGTGGTTAAAGTGCACATTGTCAGATTTTAATAAAGACCATTTTTATACATTTTGGTTTCACCATGTAGAAATTACAGCAGTGTTTATACATAGTCCCCCCATTTCAGGGCATCATAATGTTTGGGACACAGCAATGTCATGTAAATGAAAGTAGTCTTGTTTTGTATATTGTTGCATATCCTTTGCATGCAATAACTGCTTGAAGTCTGCGATTCATGTTCATCACCAGTTGCTGGGTGTCTTCTCTGGTGATGCTCTGCCAGGCCTGTATTGAAGCCATCTTTAGCATATGCTTGTTTTGGGGGCTAGTCCCCTTCAGTTTTCTCTTCGGCATATAAAATGCATGCTCAATTGGGTTCAGATTGGGTGATTGACTTGGCCACTCAAGAATTGACCATTTCTAGCTTTGAAAAACTCCTTTGTTGCTTTAGCAGTATGTTTAGAATCAATGTCTTGCTGTAGGATGAACCGTCAGCCAATGAGTTTTGAGGCATTTGTTTGAACTTAAGCAGATAGGATCTGTCTATACACTTCATAATTCATTATACTACTACCATCAGCAGTTGTATCATCAATGAAGATAAGTGAGCCAGTACCTTCAGCAGCCATACATGCCCAGGCCATAACACCCCCACCACCGTGTTTCACAGGTGGTATGCTTTAGATCTTGGGCAGTTCCTTCTCTCCTCCATACATTGCTCTTGCCATCACTCTGATATAAGTTAATCTCCCTCTCATCTGTCCACAATACCTTTTTCCAGAACTGTGGTTGCTCTTTTAAGTACTTCTTAGCAAACTGTAGCCTGCCCATCCTATTTTTGCGTCTAACCAGACCTGACTCCTGAAGAGTGTTTCGGACCTGTCGGACAGGTGTTTAGGGATTTTTCTTTATTAGAGAGGGAATTCTTCTGTCATCAGCTGTGGAGGTCTTCCTTGGCCTGCCAGTCCCTTTGCGATTAGTAAGCTCACCAGTGCTCCCTTTCTTCTTAATGATGTTCCAAACAGTTGATTTTGGTAAGCCTAAGGTTTGGCTGATGTCTCTAACAGTTTTATTCTTGTTTCTCAGTCTCATAATGGCTTCTTTGACTTTCATTGGCACAACTTTGGTCCTCATGTTGATAAACAGCAATAACAGTTGCCAAAGGTGATGGAAAGATTGGAGGAACGACTAGGTGCTGAGAGCTCTTATACCTGCATAAAGGAGGCAATTAAACACACCTGCGCAATTACAAACACTTGTGAAGCCATGTGTCTCAAACATTATGGTGCCCTGAAATGGAGGGACAATGTATAAACACAACATATTTTCTACATGGTGAAACCAAAATGTATAAAAATACCCTTGAATAATATCTGACAATGTGCACTTTATCCACATGTGAATTTTTTCTATTACAAATCTCAAATTGTGGAGTACAGAGGCAAATAAATAAATGATGGGTCTTTGTCCCAAACATTATGGAGGGTGCTGTGTATGACAGAGATAGATAGATTCATGATCTGTACGGGTGTCAGTGGTTATTGGGAGAAGGCAGGAGAATGGGTTTAAGAGGGAAAGATGGATCAGCCATGATTAAATGGTGGAGCAGACTTGATGGGCCAAATGTCCTAATTCTGCTCCTATCACTTGTGAAGTTACGAATGATGTGAAGTTCTGGTTGGAGAAAGTTGCAAGTTGCAGGTGCTGAATAACTTCATTTTCTGAATTGCAACTTTATACACTTTCCCCCACGCATTTCTGTGGTTACTGTTAACAATAGTAAGACATTTCCTGGTATTCACTAATGACTGGATGCAATATATATTGTTTAATTATATGCAGTATTAAGGTGATTATTCAATGAAATGGAGCGTATATATTTAGTGACACGATATGTGTGGGCACAGAAAACGTTTCTAACTTATGGAGTGATTGTCATTCCGACATTTCTCAGGATGGAACCACAGCAGACTGCCTCAATGTGAATAGGCAGGGCATCAAAGGATGTGCACCTGATACAAGCAAGTGGGGTTGGTGTAAATGGGCAAAAAGATGTGCAAGGATGTGTGGGTCAAAGGGCCCGTTTCTGCGCTGTACACCTCTGTGACTCTATGGGCAGAATTGTTTTTCCGTTCCTCCTACTCAGTTCAGCCCTGAATGGTCTAGCCAAGACCAGAATCCCTTTGTACTGAGTAATACTACATCTGGAGATGGACACAAAAAGCTGGAATAACTCAGTTTCACCAGCAGCATCTCTGGAGAGAAGGAATGGGTGATGTTTCGTGTCGAGACCCTTCTTCAGACTCCAGACCAACCCTACATCTGGGCCAGTTTTCCACTATTTCTCCCAGGGTGTTGGTGTATTTACAATTTGCGCTCCTGATAAAAACTATTTATTTTGTGAATTCCAAATGTAAAATTGTGAAATGTACATTGTCAACATAATCACAAATGATCATTGAAAACTGTGCCAGTAAATTGTATCAAATAATGAAATCCCCACCCAAGTCGTTGTACTGGTTTCAGTCGTCTTGTTGAGTTTCATTGTCTGTAACTCGTTTACAGCTAACAATGGCTTTCCTTTCTCATCGTTACTTTTTTGCATATCTTTCATTCATTTGTTTTTATGCCTCTCTATATCACTGTCTGTATCTCTCGTTTCCCTTTCCCCTGACTCTGAAGTCGGGTCTCGACCCTAAACGTCACCTATTCCTTTTCTCCGGAGATGCTGTCTGACCCACTGAGCTACTCCAGCTTTTTGTGTCTGTCTTCAGTTTAAACCAGCATCTGGAGTTCCTTCTTACACATTGAAATCATATATATATATATATATATTTCAAGCAAATTGCACATTGTAGGTCTATTCCATGTTTTTCATTTCTGTCAGTGATGAGATTGAAAGCTATAAGGCTTGCACTCTGTTGTCTATATTGGTTTTAAAGTTTTATGAAGACTCTGAAGATCTGGTTTGTCTTTAGTATACAGTACCATTAGTCAATAAAGTAAATATTTGAAATGTGTTTAACATTAGGAATAAGTTTCAGCCAGCCAATAAATGTATTATGACTTGCTCTTTACCATTATCAGTTCCAGGTCCTCCCATTAAGCTGATCTTCCCGGAGGTCCAGATGACTTCAGTGAGAGTAGTCTGGCAAACACCTGAGAACCCCAATGGCATTATTCTAGGTAAGGCCAAAGAACGTGCAAACTGGGTGACATTTTCTTGTGAAAAAAAAATCACAATGATTACTGAGATCTTTATTTTTATATATGTATTCTCCAACGTCTTGCTTCTATTTATTTTGCCTTTGAATCCTTTGGCCATGTGCTTGTTCTTTCAGCTGAAAGGAAATATGGAACAAATGGGCAAGAAACTTTGCCATGGCAACTATTACCATCCTGCGCCCAGCTAACAAAAAGACAGATAGATACTTGCAGAATATTTCCTTGTCAAGTAATGAGATGCCATATTTTACAAGCCTCTGTATATAAGCCCACGGAAGTACTGAGTCTGACTGAAAATTAATGCTTTGGTGGAACATGTAATTGCCCCGAGCAACAATGCACTGCATAAATAATTGATAGGTAAATAAACAGGAACAGAACACATGTTGTCTTGCGGTGACACTAAGTGGCAATAATGTGTATTGCATTCTTAATATACATCGGCTACATGACGTAGTGCAGGTAATGTACCACAGGATTCAGCCCCATGCCTAATGAATAGACTAGGCAACATTTTTCAAGAGTGTACATGTAATTAGAACTAATTTAACTAATGTATGATAGGACACAAAATGCTGGAGTAACTCAGTTTGTCAGGCAGCATCTCCGAAGAACATGTATAGGTGACATTCTGGGTCGAGACTTTTCTTCAGACTCATGATCATCATTTGTGATCAACAGATTCAAAGATAGTTTAGTTTAATTTAGAGATATAGCACTGAAACAGGCCCTTCGGCCAACCGAGTCCGCACCGACCACTTGCACTATCCTACATACACTCGGGACAATTTACAATTACACCAAGCCAAGTAACCTACAAACCCATATGATCTCTTCAGTGGTTCACTGGGAGACCCAGAAGTAACTCGTGTCAAGTTTATTGTGTCACACACACAACTACAGTGAGGCGAAGATACAATGAAAATCTCAGTTACCCAATCCTAGACCCACATATCTATTCTCGGATATTTGAGATGTTTGCATTTGGGAGAGCAGTGCGCTGGATAGGGTTTCATTCCATTTCCTTTCTAAGGCCTCTTCTTGTCAGTTCCTCTTCAAAGCAGGCTCCCACTTGGGAACATTTGGTGATGTGCCTTTCCCAGCTTATGATGTGTATGTCTGTTTTCTGAAGATGTACCTCAAAATAATTTGTAATATTGCCCTTTTTTGCCATGAGATCTGGAGTTGAAGTGCTAATTTGGGGAGTCAAGAATTGAACATCTGAACACAATGTCATGTCCAACAGTGTTGATATCTGATGATCTACACCTCAATGCTGGCAACATTGACCTCGTCAATAGCATGATGCAATTGTCTTTGCACTCAGCACGGAGGGTTTTCTCAGGGCATGGATGGAACGGATGGAGGACCTTTTGATCTTGGATGTCTCCATTGGACATCATACACCTTTGGCAATACGCAAATGATTGTGCCATCCCTACTCACACCGAGAGCAACCTCCAGTCTGTGCTGGAACCTCAAGATCTCTTTGAGAATGCCCACTACACTCACGATTCGCCATGAAGACCAAGTTGTATTCTCGACCTATGCAAGCTCCTAAAGTTGACCTAACAGATTCATCATTGAGGGACTGGAGAAATGGTCAAACACTTGACTTTCCCCAATAACTGCCTGTCCCTTGAATGTTGAAGACGAGATTCAGCACAGGATCCAGTTCACTAGTGCCTCCATTGGGAATTTGTTTTGATCCTTATTTTGTAATCATGATACAGGATCATCTTGAATGACTTACTAATATCATCAAAAGCAACTGAAGAGGTAGCACCAACACGAAGGAATGTTAATGATCATTTTCAAATCAATTCAAATTCCACAGTTCATGTTGACATTTTATTGGTTTTCTTCTCGAGATTGGAGAAAATGGACTCCAGATTCACCTATGATGATATTATTGCATACCACATTTAATGGGATTGTAATCTAAAAGCTTTAGCGTTAAAAAGAATAAATTGAACTGGAATGAAACTTAGAAATAGGTACATTTCTTGTACATTGGTACTATTGCTCTGTTGGTAGACAAAAATGCTGGAGAAACTCAGCGGGTGCAGCAGCATCTATGGAGTGAAGGAAATGGGCAACGTTTCGGGCCGAAACCCTTCTTCAGACTGGTACTATTGCTCTGTTTGTTTTTTTAAGAGATCTTCGATCTTCCCTCCTCACTACAACCCACATTTATGTTGTCTATAATTTCAGTGATAGAACAGACAACGATTTTGTTTCTACAAAGATTCTCATTCAGTGTACGCATTGAAGTGCTAAGTGGGTTTTTTTTAAATCCCATTTGTCCTCATTTTAATCTTATTTGGATGAGATAAATAAGACTTGTAACGAACTGATTGCAGTCTTGTCCTGCCATAGAAGTGCCTGAACAATTTGTGCTGTTGCAGGTTTTTTCATGTTGCAACAAGGGGGGGGGGGGGGGGGGGGGGGAGGGTTGTACATTGCTGATGGTTAAAGAACAATTTGTTCTGTTTTGAAGTCTATCATCAAGATACTTCAACATTATTTAAAGGAAAAGGGATCCCAGGAGAACGCAACAATATCAAATTCACACATAAACATAAGTTGCAGAAGTAAGTCAGTTGGGAGTAAAACCAATTTCATTTGGACCTGTACAATTGATAACTGCAAGAAAAATTCACCTGTAATATTTTTTTATCAGGCTTCTGCTGTTATAGAACAGCTCTGCGGTATTATGTTATCTGTGGTGAAAGTAACCCCAAACATTAGTGGTGATTTTTCTCCTCTTTATTGAATTTGACGCCAATAATCGAGTCAGCTGCGGCAAGATATAATACGTTTATTATAGAAATTATTAAAGAAATGAATCTGACAATTCCACGTCACAACAGGCAGAATGCAGAAAGAACCCGGGTTCGATCACAACTACGGTTGCTACTTGTATAGAGTCTGTACGTTCTCCCCATGACCACGTGGGTTTTCTCTGGTATCTCCGGTTTCCTCCCACACTCCAAAGACGTGCAGGTTTGTAGGTTAATTGGCTTGATATAATTGTTAAAAAAAGGCCCTAATGTGTGTAGGATAGTGTCAGTGTGGGGGAATCGCTGGTCGGCGCAGACTCGGTCAGACGAAAAGCCTGTTTCCGCGCTGAATCTCTAAACTACACTGAGACTAAACTAAACTAAGCAACATTCCAGCTTCCCTGCACTGCAGAGTGATGCTGGCTGAATCTCACCAGCTGAGCCAGAGCTTGGTTTTGTGTCCAGCAGCAACCATAGGCACATCAACAGTGACTGCTAATTCTGAACCCATTATCTTTGTAGCATGTCTCAGATTGAGTTTTCTGGATTGGGTAGTGGATTTACGATGAAATATGTCGTTTTATTCAGTGAAATAGCATCCACTGGATAATTGGTTGAGCTATGTTTGATCTTGGTTGATCTATGTTTGATACCCATCGGACTGAATGCGCATTGCATTCTGATTATACTCAAAACCCGGCCTTAAAGACAAAAATATGAACCTAACGCTTAGAACTGGCTGTATAACATAATGAAAAACCTCTTCTATGATTTACAGTATCTTGATAATCATTTCACACAGTCATTCTGCTAAATATGTAATATTTTAAACTGTGTTTTAGATTATTTTTGCTCTTGTTTTGCAGGTTACAGAATAGCTTACTGTCTGGCTACCACTGAGTCAAACAAATTCATCACCATAGAAGTCAGTTCCAATGCCCGACAATACTCGGCAACAAACCTGATACCAGAATCGCCATACGTGTTCCGTGTATCTGCAAGGACTCGTCGGGGCTGGGGAGACTCAGTCGAGGCGATGGTGATCACCACACAAACCAGAGGTACAATATGAGCACAGATGTACATCATGTCAGCATGAGCAGGTTGGGCCAAAGGGCTTGTTTCCATGCTGTGTGACAGGGTAGAGTGGATGTGGAGAGGATGTTTCCACTAGTGGAAGAGTTTAGAACCAGAGGTCATAGCCTCCAAATTAAAGGACTTTCCTTAGGAAGGAGACAAGGAGGAATTTCTTTAGTCAGAGGGTGGTGAATCTGTGGAATTCATTGTCACAGAAGGCTGTGGAGGCCCAATCAATAGATATTTTTAAGGCGGAGATTGATAGATTGGTGATTAGTACGGGTGTCAGTGGTTATGGGGCGAAGGCAGGAGGATGGGGTTAGGAGGGAGAGACAGATCAGCCATGATTGAATGGTGGAGTAGACTTAATGGACAAATTCTGCTTTATCACTAATTAACATGAATTTATACTATCAGACTGTGTGGCTGTTTGTAAGTACTGAATTCCTTATGCATCTAGTTAATGAAACGAGTATTTCATAATATTAAGGTAGACAAAAGTGCTGGAGAAACTCAGCGGGTGCGGCAGCATCTATGGAGCGAAGGAAATAGGCAACATTTCGGGCCGAAACCCTTCTTCAGACAATATTAAAAATATTTTCCAAAATATTCAGACTTTGCTGGAGATTGAAGTAATTGTTCTTCCTCATCTATTGAAGAAATGTAATTCCATTGCAATCAGGGTTGCGAGCAGTGCAAATTTCCTTGCAATAAAATTGACAATGTTCTCAATTTCACCATCACAAATGTTAAAGGTTTATCCACCACAGCAACATAACATTACATTTAAATTTCATACATCATCAAAGATCACAACATGACACAATCTTCGGGCCATTTGATCTTTTTTTTTTTTCAAAATACCAGTTTCTAGTGTTCATGGGGACCAAGGAGTTTGAATTCTCAGAATTCTGTTCTTTGCCTTGGTCGTCACCAAAATGAAGGAAAAGGAGGGAGGGATATGCTGCTATTCCAGAGCATCTTGCTATCAAGAAGGATGCGGGACATCAGGAATATTTAAGATAAATATGTACTGGGCAGCACGGTGGCGCAGTAGAGTTTCTGCCTTACAATGTCAGAGACCCGGGTTCGATCCTGACTACAGGTGCTGTCTGTACAGAGTTTGTACATTCTCCCCATGACCTGCGTGGGTTTTCTCCGGGACCTCTGGATTCCTCCCCCACTCCAAAGAAGGACAGGTTTGTAAGTTGATTGGCATGGTATAATTGTCCCTAGTGTGTGTAGAGTAGTGCTAATCTGCAGGGATAGCTGGTCAGCGTGGACTCGGTAGGTCGAATTGCCTGTTTCTGCGCTGTATCTCTAAACTAAGCTAAATGAATATGTCCCCAACGCCTGGTGGGATGTACTCCAGGTTACTGAGAGAGGCAACAAAGGAAATTGCTGGGGCCTTGACAGGGATCTTTGTATCCTCTGTAGACACAGATGAGGACTCGGGACTGGAGAATCGCACTGTTTAAAAAGTGGAGAGCCAATTGCAGTGGACCAAGGATGGCTGGGAGACTGGAGTTGATGTACTCCATGACCAGCCTCTCGAAGCACTTAATGATAGTTGGGGTCAGAGCCAGTGGTGCACGGGACTGGGATATTATAGTTATTACAGAGCGGTGGATGAAGGAGCGACAGGACTGGCAGTTCAATATTTGGGGTACAAAGGCATAGAGGTAGAGGTAAGGGAGAGAGAGTTGTGTCTTTCATATGCAGGGCTGACCTTACAGAGGTTTATAAAATAATAAGGGACAGAGATGAGAGGAATAGCCACAGCCTTTCCCCCATGACACTTACTTACTTTAGACTTAGTTCCTCCCACACTGTTGAGTGCATTGGGCAGTAAGCTTTCTTTTTTCCCCAGCATCTGCCTCCCCACTCCTCCTAGTTCTCATGTTTTAAAATGCCAAATGAGGCAAAAAAAAATTAGAAGGATTAAGGTCTTTTTGAGAATTCATCCATGGTTGCACTGTTTGGATGTTAGGTTTTGATGCAAATCCTATCTAACACTACTTCCTCATTACCGTTCGTATTTAACATTTATTGTGAAGCTGCAAGGATATGCAAAGAGAGTTGGGAAATAAAAATCGTTTTAATTGAAAGGCTAATTAAAAGCCAACATTCATGTGCAGCACACAGTTGAGTGTGAGTAACACAGAAGAGAAATTGGGGCGAATGAATGAATGTGTATATTGGTGCACTTTGACGACTTTCTTGTGGGAAGACGGGGATAACTGTTGCTGCACCCGTTCATGTTACATATTTCCTACCACTGACAATTAACACTAATTAGATGGAGAATGATTCCAACAGATACATTTCTGAGAAAAATAAGACGGTGCCCTCCCTGTCAGTGTTTTCTCACCGGGCAGCATCCCCTTTAAACAGATTCTGTGCTGAACCATTCGGGCGGCACGGTGGCATAGCAGTTGAGCTACTGCCTTATTGCGCCAGAGTCACGGGTTCGATCCTGACTACGGGTACTTGTCTGTATAGAGTTTGTATGTTCTCCCCGGGTTTTCTTCAGTTTCCTTCCACAATCCAAAGACATGCAGGTTTGTAGTTTAATTGGCTTGGTATAAATGTAACATTTGCCCAAGTGTGTGTAGGGTAGTGTTAATGTGTGGGGATCACTGATCTGTGCAGACTCGATGGGCCAAAGGGCCTGTTTCTACGCTGTATCTCTAAACTAAACAAAACTAAATAAAAATATTCCCCATGGTTAATGTTCACTTGTACATATCCAATCAATAACCTCTACATTGCTTGTACACTGTAAACATAATCAGTCACTGTATATAACTTCCAAATGTGTTTGTTACTGGGTATTTAGTTGTGAAAATCAATGAATGCACATGACACAGGGGGCCCAGTGCTGAGCCAACACATCTCGTCCCTGATAAGCTTTGACAAGAACGCCGTACTTTGGATAGCAGAAACTGGCAATGTATTACATTATAATTCCCTTTGATCTTCAATTAGTATCATTATATCAAGTGAAACCAATGGGCCAAATTATTAACATTTAAATGAGTTGCAATGCCATTTACTGTTATAGTCCAATTACTCCACATTTGACTTTGTAAGAGGATTACTAAGACTTTCAGAGCCCAGGTTCAAATATTTCAATTTATTTTAGCTTAATTATTCTTGCAAAATTATAACTTCAATCGTTTATTTCATTTGAAGTAAAGGCTGTAAGGGACGAAGTTGAAAGATCTCAGCTTGGTAGTAGTCTTTCCTGTCAATAGATCCCATTTTATGGAGCAGTGATCAGCAAGACAAATAGAATCCGCATAGTCTTTTACACAAAGAAGGGGAATCATGAACCAGAGGACTGATGTTTAAGGTGAGGGTAATGATTTAATAGGAACCTGAGGGGCAACATTTTCACACAGAGGGTGATGGGGAAATGGAACGAGCTGCCAGAGGAGGTAGTTGAGGCAGGTACTATAATAACATTCAAAAGATATTTGAACATGTACAAGGATAGGAATGGTTTAGGGGGATAGGGGCCAAACATGGACAGCTGGGACAAGAGTAGATGGGGCACCTTGGTCGACATGGGTAAGTTGGGCCGAAGGGCCTCTTTCTTGTTTTCAAGCTGTATGACTCTGATAAAGAATTCTGTAGAGCCCCCATCAAAGATTACAGTGCTGGAGTAACTAAGTGGATCAGGCAGCATCTATGGAGAACATGGATAGGTGACGTTTCAGGTTGGGACCCTTCTTCATGCTGCCTGACCTGCTGAGTACTGCAGTACTGTGTCCTTTTGTGTAATTTCTTGTTTCTGCACATTAAAGGTTCCCGGTTAACAGTATACACTGTTGTGGTCACACACCATTTGTACACACTGTCAAATTCTGATCTCAAGCTTTCACTTTTTTGGCAAATGTGCCCCAATGAAAGTCATCAATAGAATTGTGAGTACTTGCCAGTACTTAACTACACTGTGTTTGCCAGCAAATGACAGAGAGAAGCGGAGGACCTTGACATTTTAGTAAAAGGGGGCCATGCAATGGTAGCACATTGCTAGATCAGTATCCAAGTCACCACATTAAAAAGACCTCAGCCACATCACAGTGATGAGAGAATACATCTATGATTCAAGGATAGTTTCTTCCCAGCTGTAATCAGGCGACTGAACCATCCTCCCAACAACTAGAGCGCAGTCCTGAGCTACGATCTACCTTATTAGAGACCCTTGGACCATCTTTGATCGGGCTTTACTATCTTGATATCTTGGACTAAACATTATTCACATTATTCCATTGATCATGTAACTGTACACTGTGGACGGCTCGGTTGTAACTATGTGTTGTCTTTCCGCTGGCTGGTTAGCACACAGCAAAGGCTTTTCACTGTACCTAGGTACACATGACAATAAATTCAACTCAACTCATGTGCAGAATACATCTACGTACTTGTTCTTGCATTAGAAAAAGGAATTTATAGAAACCAAGTCCCTTCTCACTGGGGAAAAGATGCTTATGACATCTATGATGAAATCCAGAGAATCAATACCTCATGAGTCACCACAGTAGTTGTAGATCCAACCATGTATCATCCTGAATCTCTTCTCCTCTGAGAATGGCCTGGCACTCGGGTGTCTGTAATGCCTGTGTCTCCACTCTGGCGTATCCATTGATCAATCACCGGCTGAATGAGCACAATAGCTGCCTTCATATCCCTTGCCTGACTGTGAGCATAATACTTTTCTGACTGAAAAGAAACAGGGGAGTATTTAAAACAGTGTTCTACACTGTGCAGAGAAATATATATCCTGCAAAAAGTATAAACAGTACACAGAAACTCCACGGATGAATAAAGACAAGAGAATAATTAAGGTTAAGGAAAGGGAAATACATTAATGTGCAGCAAGAGAAAATGCAAAATGTTTATAAGTAAGAGATAAACTATGATGTTAAATTATCAAGGAATAGAAAGCAAAATAGTAAAATATTTTACAGACATATTAATAAAAACATGTTTCAGTATTTGTCAAGGAGATACAACAAGTGGCATTGGATATTAAGATCAGGAATGAGATGAATAGAAAAAGGGGATGTCATAAATCTATACTACATGGAAACAGGCCCTTCAGTCCACCTTGGTCGTGGCCACCAAGATGGCATATTGGGGTAGTCCCATTTAAGTGCATCTATATCTAAAGCTTCCTTTGGCAGTTTATTCCAGATATGGACTACCCCCTGAGCGAAGAAATTGTCCCTCTTCAATTTCTCCCCTCGCTCTTTTAAGTCTATGTCCTCCAATTTAAAAACCCACTACCCTGGGGAAAAATTGTGAGCGTTCACCTTATTCATGCCCCTCATCATCTAGTCACTCCTCCAAAGAAAAAAATCCCAACCTATCCCTCTCCCTATAACTCAAGCGCAGGCAGCATTCTAGTTAATCTCATTTGCACCCTTTCCAACTCATTAAGTCTGTAGTAAACTAATGAAACTCAAAGATGACAGAACCCATGATTAGCATGAGTTGAATCTACTGTTTTTAAAAAGAATTAGGGAAAGAAAACCAGAGCCATTACTTTAATATTTAATAATTTATTATAAAAATCTATCGCGCCAGAGGACCTGCTGGATAGCAAACTTAACATTTGCATTGAAGAAAGGGATAGAATGTGCCCAGAGAATTATAACCAGTCAGCTTAATGATGGTAAGAAACATAATGGGATCCCATCTACACGAAAGAATAAAAGGTTCAAGTAACAAAGGATTTAATGATGAATCATCAAGATAGATTTCAAAAGAAAAATCAAGCTTGACAACCCCATTGAATCTTTTGAGGATGTATCAATGAGAGTGAAATGTTAATTCAATATATTTAATTTATCTAAATTTTGAAAGATTTATTAATATATCCCATAACAAATCAATGAAGCAGGTCAGACAATGTGATTTCTGGGAACAAATGGCAAAGTGCATTACGCTGGCTTCAAGACAGAAAGCAGAGACTGGGAGTAATAGATAACGCTTACAATTCATGAAGTTCTTCAGGTTCTGAAGGGAAGCCACGGTGCTGGCTAAGTGCAATTGATCGAAGCTTGAACCTTGCAGGTGCTGGCAGACTGATGTGCCCACCCTGCCTCTTGTTCTTTGCTGGAAGTCAAGTATCATAAAGAGCATAGCTGGCCTCATTAAAACTGTAGTGAGTAGTAAGATGCTTGACGTGCCATCTATCATCTACCTGTAATGATCGTGGGCGAGGACATTGAGCAGTTTGTGCACAATGTGTGAACCTGGAGTCTCAGGAGGTTCTTTGTAGCGGCTGTCTTCCTAAACCCCTTAGTTTGGTGGCATTGCTCCTCAGAAAGGATGAGATCAGATCTTTGGAAATGAAGTCCATGGCAGTAAGTCCTGTGCCTCATTATGACTTAATTGCAAGTAATAAACTGATAACTCCTCTCCAAAGATGTTTTGTTCTCTGGATGGTGAACAGTTTTTGTAGTTTAAATGCAGTAGTTACAACGGAATACAGTGTGGTGGTATTAAAAAAGCATTCTTCATGTGTGTTCAGTTTATGAAGATTTCCATGCACGTGTGATTTACCAGAAATATTGGGAAGCAACGGTTCTGAAACTTTTCTTAAACAGATCGGCCACAGCCCGTTACCAACCTGACTGTACCGCAGTCTGAGATTGGTGGTCGCAGCTTGCTGTTGCAGTGGACACCAGGCAACGATCGTTCATCACCAGTCCGCTACTTCACAGTGCAAACAAAAGAACTCCCTGGCTTGGAATGGCAGACACACACCTCCTCAATCAACCACGATGCAACATCATACGTGATAGAGCGGTAAGATCCACAGTCTGGTCCTTGATGTATAAACTTCTAAAACTTACTTACAAAACATAGCTATAAATGGAAGATAGACACAAAAGGCTGGAGTAACTCAGCGGGGCTGAGTCTTGAGACTGAAGACGGGTCTCGACTTGAAAGATCACCCATCCCTTCTCTCCAGAGATGCAGCCTGTCCTGCTGAGTTACTCTAGCATTTTGTGTCTATCTTGGGTGTAAACCAGCATCTGCAGTTCCTTCCTACAAATATCCATAAATGGATTGGCATAAAGAAAAATCTGCATTAATTGCCTGCCATCAGGTAATTATACCACAGAAAGGAACATTCTGAAATAAGAACAGAGTTTTGTGTTTAGTGGGAGCCCATTTAACTCCTGAAAGAGAAAAATATTGGCTTGGAAATTGATAGGACTGATGAAGGGACAACATTTGCCTTGGACCTTGAAGTAAACTGCACATATATGCTTAGCAAGCTCTGAGATATTACTTCCCTTAATCCCTACAGTCTGGTACCATCTATGGGGAATGCAAGAACACTGAAGTCCTTATATAGACTGTGAAAGCAAATACTGAGGTCAACCAACAGCTGCCAAACCAGGAACTATATAGCCAGGATTGTAAAGATGTATTTTGTCATCTTACTAAAAGCACAATAAAGATTGTAGATGGGATGATGGGAAGCAGCTGAGATATCTTGATTTTAATTTTAATATTTGAATATCAGAGAACTATTTTTATCATGAAATGGAAAGAATGACAAGCCAGGTTTTGTGTAATTAGTTTCTCAGAGCCAGCGAAGTGGCAATAATTTATGGCCTGGTTGCTGTCTCAAAGCTCAGTTATATTTTATTCAATAAGTCGTAATATTTTCACTATTTGGACTGGAGCCTAAAAGTTGAACTCTGCATCAATCACTGGTCTCTGTGTTGATTGGATGCGTTAAATCTGTGGAGGAGCAGAGTATTATTGACAGCAACTTCCAGATCGTTGTGTTTGACTGCAACTGACATTTTTGTCGCTTTTAAGTAGTGATGATAGTGACCTCTGACAATATTGTCTTTATTACAAGGCGACATGGTGGCACAGCGGTAGAGTTGCTGCTTCTCAGCGCCAGAGACCAGGATTTGATCCTGACTACAGGTGCTGTGTACGGAGTTTGTACGTTCTCCCTATGACCAGTGTGGATTTTCTCCGGATGCTCCAATTTTCTCCAAAACTCCAAAGACGTACAGATTTGTAGGTTAATTGGCTTGGTAAAATTGTAAATTGTCCCTAGTGTGTAGGATAGTGTAAGTGTGCGGGGATCGCTGGTCAGAATGGACTTGGTGGGCCGAAGGGTCTGTTTCTGTGCTGTATCTCCGAGCTGAAAAAAACTCAAAACCCCAGGTCAATGTATAATCAGTTCTGAGTCGGCTTTACAGCATAACGTTATCCTGAATATTCCTACTGAAAGCCATTGTTCCCCCTCTCCTTCTCCTCCTCTTCTGCATCCTGCCCTCCATTCCTAGTCTCCCAGTCATGTTGAATTCTAAGATTTCTCTGCCCCATGTCCTCTTCCACCCATATCACTCCCTCTGGCTTTACATTTCACTCCTCTTCTGCCTTTACCTTAAGGGCCTGTCCCACTTACGTGTCCTTGGCACACAAATTGCGCGACCTTGTGGTCGCATTGAGGCGCACGGGCATCGTCGTGTGGCTGCGCGGGGCCGGTCCCACTGAGAAGCCCGCGCGGAGGGGTATGTAATTTTTGTAACAAACAAAATCTTCATGCTCCACCGGCCTGTCGCGTAACTGACGGCCAAAGTGGGACAGGCCCAAGACCCTGGCGCGCTGCAATGTCTCACCTCCAACAGCAGCAGAAGCGGGCAAACGATCGCTGAGCTCGGCCTGGGGTTCACAGCAGGTCCGGATCCGCCTCCTACTCCCAGAGCAGGGCCAAGAAAATTGAAGATAGACACAAAATGCTGGAGTAACTCAGCGGGACCTGTAGCATCTCTGGAGAGAAGCAATGGGTGACGTTTCGGGTCAAGACCCTTTTCTGACTGAAGAAGTGTCTCGATACAAAACGTCACCCATTGCTTCTCTTCAGAGATGCTGCCGGTCCTGCTGAGCTACTCCAGCTTTGTGTCCATCTTCAAATAACGTCACACGCTCCAGACGGCTGTGCGTACGCATGAAATCGCACGCGACCTTTGCAGGACCGTCGCGGTTCAACGCGACCACGAGGTTGCGTAATTTGCGTGCCAAGTACACGTAAGTGGGACAGGGGCTTTTGTCTCCTTTTTATCTCTAGCCTCTGTCCACCCGCCTGCCAATCAAATATCTATGTCCACCTTTCACTTTCCAGGCTTTGTCCCGTTCCCACCTCATTTCCGGCTTTCTCCCCTCACCCCCCCCCCCCCCCCCCCCCCCCCACTACAATCCATCTAAAGAAGGGTCCTGACCCTAAACGTCACCTGGTCATGTCCTCCAGAGAGCTGCCTGACCCACTGAGTTACTCCAGGACTTAGTATTTTACTTGAATTCCCTCATCCGGCACTCTATCAGAATGGCTTCCTAAAGCAGAAACAGAAATTTATTCTGACTAAATTGGTGATAAGCTGGAGAGCAGAAAGCAAAAATGACAAGAAAATATGCTGGAAATATGTGTCGAGTGAATTATAATGTGTGGATAAACGTCTCCTGTAGGACCCATTGTCTCACAGTGACTTGTTCAACAGCCTTTTAAATCTGGAAAAAATAATCTGTACTTACTAGACCTCTACATGTGAACCTGGAAACTATTCTTTAATAATTCAATGAAGCAATATGGCTTCACAAGAGTGATCAGGCCTTGCTTGATCACTCACTGTCCCATTCTTTCCTTTGACAACAAGTAACATTTCTTGAAAAGACATATGGACTTCTTAGCAAGTTATACATATCTCTATTTTCCTGCACCCTCTTTCATTCTCCAACTCTTGAATTTTAACAATAGCAACCATCTAGAATGAAACCAGCAGCAATAATACCATGTAGGTGGGCGAGACCATGAAAAGACTCCCGATGAAGATTGTTCCTGTTTTGTAAGCTCTTCCCACTGTATTCTTCATGTTCGCTATGGTTCGGCCTTGACTCTGAGAGTAGACACCATTTAGAGAAAAGAACATCCTATTTCTTTCCGATATTAATTCTCCAATCAATATCACCAATATACAGTGCCCTCCATAATGTTTGGGACAAAGACCCATCATTCATTTATTTGTCTCTGTAATTTGAGATTTGTAATAGAAAAAAAATCACATGTGGTTAAAGTGCACATTGTCAGATTTTAATAAAGGCCGTTTTAATTCATTTTGGATTCACCATTTAGAAATTACAGCAGTGTTTATACATGGTCCCCCTATTTCAGGGCACCATAGTGTTTGGGACACAACAATGTCATGTAAATGAAAGTAGTATTTTGTTGCATATCCTTTGCATGCAATGACTGCTCACTGTTCCCTCTCCCTTTCATCAGTTTGAAGCCGTACACTACTTACCAACTGCGAATGATGGCCACAAATGATATGGGAGACAGTGCTTTTAGCGAGGAAACAGAGCCAGTGACGACGCTGCAAGATTGTAAGCAGAAGTTACACTAATATTTCACTGTTAAATTTGCTAATTTATTCACAATTTTGAACTATCACATTTTTATTTTTGTCGGTTTTTCCAATTCTGTTAGCTGTTGTTTTTCTATTTTGATGGAAAAGGTGAATTCAAGTCCAACATATTCTGGTTCTAATTACTTAGATCAGGTAATTTTTAAGGCAGGCAGGAATTAAATTGCATTGAGACATCAAATAACGAAGTAAGTTTGCAAGAATGAGGAGTAAAGTAAAACCTTTACCACAAAGCATTCATCAACAAACAACGTTAAGAGCTCAATTAATATTAGCCTGTGAAATTGCTTTACTTCTATCAGTTTTAAATTACAGCATTTTATTTATATGCATCATTTTAATCATTTAAAAAAAAACTAATACTGCACTTCGCTCCCAATTATTTTTATGTTCTCTCACAAAACTACTATATGCAGCCTGCTGCATTCAGTTCAGTTAATTATGATACTAATTTGATGGTAGCTGTTTTGTATTGACAATGTGGGCGGCAGGTTAGCACAGCGGTAGAGTTGCTGCCTTACGACACTAGAGACCCGGGTTTGATCCTGACTACGGGTACTGTCTGTCTGTCTGGAGTTTGTACATTCTCCCCATGACCTGTGTGGGTTTTTTCCGGGAGCTCCAGTTTCCTCCCACACTCCATAAACGTGCAGGTTTATAGGCTAATTGGCATCGGTGGAATTGTAAATTGTCCCGAGTGTGTGTAAGGTAATGTTAGTGTGCAGGGATCGCAGGTTGGCGCAGACTCGGTGGGCCGAAGTGCCTGATTCCATGCTGTATCTTTAAACTAAACCAAACAAAAAATGTTGTATTGTTTCCAACCCCCCCCCCATAAAATAATCTACTTTTTTTCCAGCTGAAGTATTTCAGAAATTGGGTTGGAAAGTGAAAACAATATTGAACCTTATTTACTGCAAAGTACAATGTATGTCTGAATCCATACGAGCAATGCCAAATAAACAAGAACATAAAATGATCTTCATCCAGCACCTTTAATACAGTAAAATGTCTCCAGACATTTCACCAGAGCGCAATCTGAGAAAATATCCCCCGCATTAAAGTAAAAGGGAATCATGATGTTATCCTTGGCGGAATCAGTTTAAAAGTTACTGAGCCATGAGAATGATTTTCTCAGTGCAACAAAATCTTGAAACCAATTATAAAAAGAATGCCCCTGTGGTTTCACCATGCATAATGTAGGGAGATATTCTGCCCCCTACTATGATTACAGTATACAATTGAGATTACATGTTTGTAAATCCTCTGAGTTAAATGGTAATATCTGTTGCAATGTACCTCTTCAATTATCTCCAGCCAAATTCCTCTGATAATATCCTGAGTGAGCTATTTGAAATTTCAGAAAGCATCTTAAGCATATCAGGCATAAATATTGCAAAATGATGCAGTCCTGAAAAATCAAGGTGTTTGGTCTGCCATAGACTAACCAGCAATGATCCAAAAGTTAATTTAATCATCATAAAACTAAAAAATGGTTGCTTCCAAATTACAACTTGAAACATGCAGCCACCTATTTCTCAGGTGTGATTCAACTTTGTAAGGGAGAGGAGCTGAGGAGCTATGTGTCATTTTCATTGCGTCCCTGGACGCTTCTTCTGGTGTAATCATGTTGTGAATTTTTAAACAGAAGCTATCCAAGGAGCCAATACGTAATGTGCAAATATCCTGCAATGTGAATATAAACAACCAGGCCTGAGAGGTTCTGGTGGAAACTGATTCCTTCTTCTTCCATTGCTCCTGTAATTTGATGCCTGAATCAGAGTTTCTTCATTCCAATGGCGGGATTTGTGTTTATTGGGTCAGTTTTCATCATATTCTAGCCATGAGCAGCAGTACCAAGTAAAATAAAGGGATGGTATGGTACATTATTTGTCACATGTACCGAGGTACATTTATTTTTGTATACAGTTCAGTACAAGTATCACATACATAAGCACTTAGGTACATATTAGAAACGCATTTCAGATACAGTGTATAGCAGTACTACACTGAGCTGCCAGTTTGGCGCTATTTTCAAGTCCTAGTTGTTTTAAGTGCAGGATTCTTGACCTGACCATGAAGGCCCGATGTCCAGGCAGGGTCGGCCTGGCCAAGTGTAGCCGTTAGTGTCCTCCGCCGCAGCTGTACTGCTGTAGGCCGCGTCCGGTCCACGTGCCCGGCCTCTTGGAGCGGTGCGCGGTCCAGCCTAACCCCAGGCTGTTGAAGGGCCTCCAGGGATGAATATCAGTTTGTGTTTGGAGTTCTGTGTAATCAAGACACAGGAGTTTTAGAACAGGGAACAGCCATGTAGCTTCGTGAGCCTTCTCCTTCGTTGAATAAAATCATGCCAGATCCTGGACATCATGTCTCATTCTTGATCTAATCCCTGTGTCGCTTGTTAACTTTAGCCCACAAATCTACTACTCTCTCTCTTGAACATGTTCAGAGACATATCCCAGATAAATGAGTAAGAAAAGTTTTTTTTTGTTTTTTTTAAATATTTATTTTATTAGAAGCAATTGTACAAGGAGAAAGTAATCGACATAGCAGTTATACAGTTTTCGTACAGCTTCAGTTTTAACATTTTATAAACTAATAAGTGAATCGGAAAAAAGAAAAAAGGAAAGAAGGGAAAGGAAGAAGAAAGGAAAAAGAAAAGAAAGAATTTCAAAAAAGAAACAAAAAAGAAAGAAGAAAAACCCCTGAACTAACGAAGAAGTGAAGGAAAAAAGACGGAGATATATCCCACTGCCCTTCCCTACACCCGCTCACCCGACCCTAGCGTCGGTTTTGAATTTGTGTTCAACCATTCTGTTGTTGAAGAAATTCAATGAAAAGAGACCATATTTTGGAAAATTGATCTGATTTGTCAGACAAAACAAGCCTTATTTTTTCTAAATGTAGTGTCTCGGTCATTTCTGTGATCCACATCTTCACTGTGGGGACTGTTATCTTTTTCCAGAATTTAAGTATGAGTTTTTTCGCTGTTATTAAACCGTAGCCAAGGAAGCGTCTTCGGAATATCATTAACTTTGGGCAGCCCTCTGACATTCCTAATATTATTAATTTTGAATCTGACTCCAATTGAATTTTGAGTGTTTTAGAAATGGTATTGAAGAAAGGTTTTGAGTGATGTGAGCCAAACATGGGCAAATTGCACTAGCTTAGATGGGGCATCTTGGTCAGCATGAACGAGTTGGGCCAAAGGGCTTGTTTCTGCACTGAATCACTCTATGACTCAGCATCCACAAGTCTCTGGGATAAAAAATATCAAAGAAAAGAGAATGATATGCTAAGCTCTTAAGGACTGTGTAGGATATAAAAATGCTGGAATCTAGTTTAGAAATAAAACAAAAGATAATCTCCATTAAATTTAAAGTGAGTTAATTAATGATAGATAATGAACTTAACAAAAATGATATTTCAGTCTGGACAGCTTATGCATTAAGATACATAATTACAGTACAAACACATAAATACAGAATTGCATTGGACTGGCCTGTATGACCCACTGTTTGCTGATCCCTGCTCCATTCGAGTCAGTCCCTTGATGTGTCTCCATGGCAACGAGTGATCTGATTCTCTTGTACTCATGGACAACAGTAATACGGCTAGAGGTGGGGAGAAAGAGATCTGTCATGTTAATATAATACTTAAAGAACCATCGATCGTCCGTGTATGAATTTGTAAAATTATGCCACAGAAAAACTGGAGCTATAGGTTTTTTTCTTAAATCGCCCTTCTTTCCAGTTTTCCAGATCAAACCCTGAACTGGGCATTGTCTTTTACTGCCATGGTCTTCGTGACATAATCTAGTGATATAATACCCGTTCCCACCAGCCGAACAGCTCACAACCAAGAAACATCACCAAAGGTTTTCACAGGACGGCACAATGGCACAGCTGGTAGAGCTGCTGCTTCACAGTGTTGAGGTGCTGTCTGTGTGGAGATTTCACATTGTCTTGGTTGGTTTCCTCCGGGTATTCCAGTTTCCTCCCACATCCCAAAGACGTGTGGGTTCAGTGGCGGACTGGCCAGGGTGTCAGCTTGCCCAATGGCAAGTGGGCCCCTGATGAAGTGGGCCCCCTTTGTCTCCTGGCAACCAATATTTTTAGACCCAGTCCGCTACTGTGTGGGTTTGTAGGTTAATTGTCCGCTGTAAATTGCCTCCAGTGTGAAGGGAGTGGATGCAAAAGTGGGATAACATAGAACTAGTGTGATTGGACAAGCGATGGTCGGCGTGGGGCAAAGGGCCTGTCCCCTTGCTGCGTCTTTCAATTAATTCGTCAACTCTGAAATGACAGAAATTATATCAGAAGCAGACAACCTATCTGCTAAACTCCAGTGGGAATTTGGCAAGGAGAGCAAAGAGGGAAAGAATGGTGTGCATCTGGCCAGAAGTACAGAGAGTACGTGGCAATTAGTGGATTGGACCAATGTGTTTCACAGCTGCTTCACCTACACTTTTGTTTTCCAGTGCCCAGTGAAGCACCGGTTATCGTGTCTGTGATTCCACGCACCACCACCTCGGTCCTTGTGCAGTGGCAGGTAAGTCAGGCCTGTGATTAACCCTCCGTGTATTCAACATGTTCACTGAGTTAATTAAATACCAAAAGACTGTTTTCGCATTTATCATAACATGTTTCTAAATTATATTGCTGAAAAACATAATTACCAAAATTACAGAACATTAAATAGTTATCATGGCATGATAATTATGCTATCTCAACATATCTCACATTTTCCTTTTTGGAATTTTGTTCAATTTTCTTTGAATAGTTAAACACCTAGAACGTATTAATAAGTGTATCAAATGTTGCAATGGATTACAAGCATTATAAATATTACACACTTAGCAGAACAAGCTTCTGACAATTGCTGGTGATATATTGGCTGTGTTGAAAGGCAGGCACGCTCCAGTAAAATGCTTTAATCTCTTTAGCATTGATTTATTCATTGCAACCTGATTGAAATTATCCACCTGACAATATAATTTCTGTTTGTCCTGTCGCCTTAGTTTAGTAACACTTACGCGACTTTGGTGAAATGCAAGGCATATCCCTATTACTTAACTTTTAATGTGCATCTTGAATCGTGCCACTGATGGCAAAAATCACTCAGATCTTCTCCGACCACTTTGACATTTTTTTCAATAAGCAACTAAAAAAGATAGAGGACTAAAATTGTATATTGCGTCAAAATAAATATTACAATGGGTCACAGGATATGAAGTGAAATGGTGTTTACATTTTGAGGGTGCCAGTCGAGAAGATTTCTCCTGTTAGCTCAAGTTGTTTTTGAGCATTTTCTAGATTCCTACTCACCTGTTTTAAGGTGAAAGGGGAGTTTTTTTTTTACACCGACAGCATTGAGTGCCTGGAAGGAGCTGCCGGGATGGTGATGAAGACAAAAATGACAGGGACATTTAACAGGCTTTTAGATAAGCACCTGGACATGCAGGGAATAGAGGGATACGGATCATTTGAAGATGGAGGAGATTAGTTTAACTTAGTATCATGTTCGACATGGATATTACATAAAGTGCAAGTGAAATGGATTTGCCAGCAGCGGTACAATGAAAAAGAACACACAAAAACACAATAAAAATTTAACACAAACATCCACCACAGCATTCATCACTGGGGTGGAAGGCACAAAATTTGGCCAGTCCTCCATTTTCCTCTGGGACCTCAACCCTCCCCAGTCGCCGCTGCAGGCGTCCAGATGAGTAAAAGTCAAGGTAAGTCCTGAATCGGTGCTCCTCTGGGAGACCGCGGCTTCAGGTTGGTGTAGGCCGCAGGCCGGCGGCCGAAGATTTAAAGTTCCCGCCGTGTCGCAGCCAGAAGCACCGCAGACCGCAGGGCCGGCGGTCGAAGCTCCCCTCCAGGGGTCCCCGGCGATGGTAAGTCCCCACCGCTTCCGCGGTAGAAGTAGGCCGCTGGCCGGCGGTGGGAGCTTCTTCTTCTCCCGGGTCCCCAATGAGGGATCCCAGGTTGCGGACGCCGCGCCAGCTGGAGCTCTGCAGACCGCAGCTTCAGGCTGCCGCGGGCCAGCAAACGGAGCGCTTCCCGCTCCACGCCGAGAGTCCACGCTGCGCCCGCTGCTGAAGCCCCGGGAAAGGGCGCACCAATCCTCGATGTTAGGCCACGGGGGAGGCGACATGGAAAAAGTCGCCTCTCCGTGGAGGAGGCGACCTAAGCGGTTTCCCCCTTACCCCCCCACACCACCCCCCACACACAAGAGACAGAGAAACATTAAAAACATACATATAAACACACAATTTTTTTTTTTTAAAGTAGAAAAAGCTGACACGCTGCTGGCAGGGCTGCCAGCTTGCAGCGCACCCACAGACCTTCTGGTCTTATGTCATGCCAGCCATAAGTCAGTTTCAACGCTGAAGGAACATTTCTTGGGCCTCAGCATGTTTCTAGACCCCGTGGCTCTGACCTAGGGGAGTAATTGTCCGTCCTTGGAGTACCTGTCGGCTATCTCTCCAGGATGGTAGCATTTGATTCTTACCATTGATGTTCCGTGATAAGTGATGTAGAATCATGTAGCACAGAAACAGGCTCAATTCATCCGTACCAACCAAGATGCCCCCACTTGCCCACGTTTGGTTCACATCCCTCTAAATCTTTCCCATTCATGTACGTACTTGTACTAAAAATGTTGTTATTGTGCTGAATGACGCCAACAGGACTACCTCATCGAGGACACACAATGGCATATGGTATTAGATTCGGTAGGCAACTTGGTCAGAATGAATTAGTTGGACTAAAGGACTTGTTTCCATGCTGCATTCTTCTATGACATCTCAAGCTCAGACCGAGGCATCCACTTCCCCTACCAAAACCTCACACTACACATGCCTCCACACACTCTGCTGGCCTTCATTCTTAACCCAACGAGATTCATTCCACAATGTCTCTTCCCATCCTCAGTTGTACCCAAGATCCAGAAGATTAGGTTTCTCTGAAACGTCACTGCACGGTTTCGCTGTCAGTTCAGCCATGAACCTGTGAGGAGAGTTGGAAATAACAGTGTGTGTACAAGGATGACTCACTCGAGAAATGTCCAGTGAAATGATATGAAATGACCCAGAAATAGTTGTTAATGCATTTCACACCTGGAAAAAACAATTTTCAGTTGCATTACACGGGGAAAAAAATGCACCATCACTTGATTGAATTTCCAGTCCTCTTTGTGCTCAGGCAGAGGTGAGTCATGCATAGAGAAGCTTCCGTTCCAAGTTTGCACTCTGCTCTATTAATTTGCGATTTTATGTAACAAAGTTAATCGTAAAATACTTTTTTTTTAAAACACACACACACCACATGTTTGAATTTCTAGGCCAATGCATTTTGTCCAATGAACCAAAAGCAAGCTCACTATAGACCTGTGATATACATAACACCCCACATGTACACTTCATTACACAGGCAACAAAACACAAGGCTGTTTCACCGTTTGCAAGCTGTTACCCTGCCTTTTGGCCAGCTTAACCAGAATACGAATTGCTCCTATTACCTAGATATGCCTGTTGGAGCTGCGGGAGAAAACAACATTGCAGGAACTAGTTTGCTTCATTTTGTGGTAACTGATTACTCTGAGGGTTTGTTTTGGGGAAAAAATGAATGAGAAGATTAGATTGGATGGCTTTGAGTGTTTGGTTATTGCCAATTGGAAGCATTCCAATGTGTTCAGTGAATGGAACTGCTATTGATTTTGCTCAATTGGTACATTATTTTTCTCATACAGAAATATAAACTACCAAGAGCTTCCTCCAGCTATACTTCTATAGCGAGTTGTGGTTTATGAGAACAAAGGAAGGGAGAACAGGAATCTGGCCTTTTTTTTCCTTTCAAGCCTGCTTAGCCCTTGAACAAGATCGAGACTGATCTTCCATCTCAGCTCTGTTTATCTCTTATCCCCGTTTCCCTTCATTCTTGTTTTGAGTACACTTAATTATTGAGTACCCACATCTGAGTTAGGTGGAGATTCCAAAGGTTTATAGGCCTTTATTTGGGGAAATTTCTATTTTTAATTATAAATGACTGACTTTTTCATTTTGAGATGGTACCACTTCAATTCTGATCCCCAAGGCAGGGAGAACTTCACATGGACCTCTTTTCTTTCAAGCTACTGAAGAATCTTAAAGCCTTTGATAAGATCAGTTCCCATTCTTCTAAACATTCTACAGTATAACCCAGTTTACTCAATCTTTCATCCCTGCACATTCCCCACCACAGGAATCAAGCTAGTGATTTTTCTTTGCACCAGGCAAGCTTTTCGATCAGTGTAAATACTGTAACTAAAACTTTATACGGAACTCTGGATGTGATTCCATCAGGAACAAAGAAATAAAGCAATACAGCACAAGAACAGGCATTTGGCCCACAATGCCCATGCTGAACATGATGGCAGGTTAATGAATCTCCTCTGCCTGCACGTGATGCATTTCCCTCCATTCCCTGCATATCCATGTGCCTATCTAAAGCTCCTTAAATGCCATTATAGTGTCTGCCTGCACCACCACCCCAGAGAGCATTCCAGGCACCCACCACTTTCTGTGTTAAAAAAAAACTTGCCCCACCCATCTCCTTTGTACTTTGCCTCTCTCACCGTGAAGCTATACCCTCTAGTCTTACGCATTTCCACGTTGAGAAGAAGGTTGTAGGGGTACAATCTTAAAATACCCTATGTATGCCTCTCATCATTATATATTTTAGAGCAAAATATCTTTTGATGTATGAATTGCAATCCTCGTATCATAAAACCTGAAATATGAAAATTGTCTTACTGTACCTGAATGTGAATCATGAGTGGGGATACCACATCCACTCCGAATACCAATAATACCACGTTGCCCATCTTTACTCTGCTTGTCTATCTTTTCTTCCAAACTGGATAACTTAACACTTCTTAGTTTTATACCCATCCGTTATCTTTTTGTCATTTATTTAATCAATACCTAATGCTCACTGCCTCACTCTGTCTCCCTCAGTGTACATCTTTGCATCCTATTTTGTAGTAAAAAGTAATTCCACACATTCACCATCATAAGTGTAAATTGAGAATAACTTTTGTATTATTTCTTCTTAGCCACCAAAGGAAGAAAGTTTAAATGGCATACTGTTGGGGTTCCGGATTTACTACAGAGAGCTTACATATGAGAATGTACCTGTATTCAGCACACAACATGTCGGGGATGCTTCTGCTGTGCAGACGGAACTAACACGTGAGTGACCGCAAGTGGCATGTCTGGCGACGACTTTGATGTGATTCAAAAATATTCCCCTTTGTTGTTTATATGTTGTATCTGCCAACCTTTAAAGATTGTTGCACCGTTATCTCACTTGGAGTTACTTCTCACAGACTAATAAAATGTGCATATTGTTTTTTTAAAGATGAAGCCTCAATTATCAGTCCTGAGATCTACCATATTTCCTTCAGTTGAGAATATTCAGCTGATGTCGCTGATCTAACTTCCATCAGTTCTCCCCACAACCTAGAGCATTCCAAGGAAATAATGTCTGTCCAAGCCTTAATAGTAATAATAATAAATTTTATTTATGGGCGCCTTTCAAGAGTCTCAAGGACACCTTACAAAAATTTAGCAGGTAGAGGAAAAACATGTAAGGGGAATGAAATACATAGTAGAGACATGACTAGTACACAAAGTAAATACAGAATTCAATACAAAACACAGTATGAGGCAAATAATGCACAGATGAAAAGGGACGGCACGTGGGGCTAAGGATAGGCAGAGGTGAAGAGATGGGTCTTGAGGCGGGACTAGAAGATGGTGAGGGACACGGAATTGCGGATCAGTTGGGGAAGGGAGTTCCAGAGCCTGGGAGCTGCCCTGGAGAAGGCTCTGTCCCCAAAACTGCGGAGGTTGGACTTGTGGAAGGAGAAGAGACCAGCTGATGTGGATCTGAGGGACCGTGAGGGTTGGTAGGGGGAGAGGAGGTCAGTGAGATATGGGGGGCCAGATGGTGGAGGGCTTTGTAGGTGAGGATCAGGATTTTGTAGGTGATCCGGTGGGAGATGGGAAGCCAGTGAAGTTGTTTGAGGACTGGAGTGATGTGATGCCAGGATTTGGTGTGGGTAATGAGTCGGGCGGCTGCGTTCTGGACCAGTTGGAGTCGGTTGATGTAGGTGGAGCTGATGTCAAGGAGAAGTGAGTTGCAATAGTCCAGTCGGGAGGAGATGAAGGCATGGATGAGTCTTTCAGCAGCGGGAGGTGTGAGAGAGGGTCTGAGTTTGGCGATATTGCGGAGATGAAAGAAGGAGGTTTTAATGACATGGCGGATGTGAGGCTCAAGGGAGAGGGTGGAATCAAAGATCACGGCCATGGTTGCGGGCCTGGGGAGATGGGGAGACAGTGGTGCCGTCGATGGTGAGAGTGGGGTTATTGATTTTGTTGAGTGTGGCTTTGGAGACTATGAGGAGGAATTCTGTCTTATTGCTGTTGAGTTTGAGGAAATTATGTTGCATCCAGGTTTTTATAGCTGACAAACAGGAGTTGATATATGGGAGGGGGGGGTTGTGGGGGGATTTGGTGCCGGGGTAGATCTGGGTGTCATCAGCGTAACAGTGGAAGTCCAGATTGAAGTGGCGGAGTATATGACCAAGGGGGAGGATGTAGATGATGAAGAGGAGGAGGCCGAGTACGGAGCCTTGGGGAACGCCTTGAGTGGCTGTGGCTGTAGCTTTGTAGCTGATACCCTCTAATCTAGGCTGTTTTTAATCCAAGGACACAAAATGCTACAGCAGGTGTGAAGATGGGTCCCAACCTGAAATATCTGTCATTTCTGTGATTTTGCTTTGAATTCAATATATTTCTCATTTGTGGATTTCTCACTGATGTTTAGCAGTCAGAATTGGAATGTGCATTTATAACCAGGCTGCTATTTTTAACACTCATCCTCGATTATGGATTGTTTTCCCTCGCTGGGCTGCATTGCTTCCAGTATTCATGTTGAGGCTATGGTTTAGTTTAGTTGAGAGTTACAGCGTGGCAACAGGCCCCTTGGATCACCAATCAGCAATCACCCGTGCAGTAGGGACAATTTTTACAGAAGCCAATCAACCTACAAACCTTCACATCTTTGGAACATCTATTGTTTGCTCAACAATACATGTGATGCCAAGTTTCATTGTCTGTCACATCAAAAACAGAAAGTTTTTCTTCTATTCATTTGCTCCATAAGGAGTTTGCTGACAAAGGCAGCATTTTTTTGCCCATTCCTCAAAAAAGTGGTTTGTGAGGTACAATTTTGAAACGTCAGAGCTCCTGTGGTGAAAATGCTCCGTGGCGCTGTGGTTTATTTAGCGGCAGGGTGTTGATGGAGACATTGATAAATTGTGAATTAGTGGGAAATACAGAGGAACAAGGGGATTGTGGAGTAGAACAGGACAGGGGTACATAAAGTATTTACAAAGACTTACAGGTTACATGCTGTTATTGGCCGAGACATAGAATACATGATCTGGACTGTAACACTGAAATTATATAACACATTTGTTGGGCCTTAGCCAGAATGCAGTATACTGTTCTGCTTAGCTCATTAGAGGAAGGATGTAATAGCACAAGAGAGTGTCCAGAGAGATTTATGAGAGTGCTGCCAGCGAATTATGGTTATGTGGAATAACTATAGAAGCTGGTGCGGTTTTCTTTGAACCAGAGGAGACTAAGGGGAGATTTGATTCAAGAGTATAACATTTTAAGAAAGCAAACAGCTTCACATAGCAGCGAGGTCAGTAACTTGGAGGCAGAGGTGAGGGAAAAGTCAAGAAGAATTATTTGTGGTAGGAATTTGGAACTCATTGTCTGATAGGATGGTGAAGAGCAAAGGTCTCACCGCTTTTAGGATGGAATAGATATCCAAATTAGAGCCACAGGTTGTAGGATTAGAACCAAAATCTGGACAATTATATTAGCATGTTCCATTTTTGGGTCGCAGGGGCTTGGTGAACCAAATGGCCTCCTTCAGTGGCCTACATCTCAGTGTTACTGTGAGTCACTGCAGTGTGTGGTAGATGTGCACTGTAGCCATGTTATGGATTCCAGCTATGCCTGTTATAAGTGATGGGATTACATTTTTAAAGGTTAAGGTAGTGGCAGAGATGGCAAGCTGGGTGTCTGGGTAATGGAGTGAGCTTGGCAGATCTCTGTTGAAAAGGTACTTCCACTTTTGCCAGCTGATGAGAAAAATGTAAAAGAAAATGTAGAGCTCCTTTGTTTTGGGGACATAACTTGAATGAATATCTTCAATGACTTCTCTGCACAGATATCAAGTTGCAGTACAATTCAGGCTTTATTGTGTTCATTGAATATTTAACAAAGCAATGCACCAGTTTCTGATCGGTTCTCCTAACTTCCACAGAAGAACAGTCTAGCATAGAGTAATGGGCCTTATTACATAAATCCCACTGACAACTTTACATGCCTCCCTGTCTCTCTGCTTTGATCATATTTTATAACTCAATGTATAAGCAACAACCAGACTGGAACTAAACAGAGTGCTCTGTCCAGGGATATATCGTCTGGAAAACTACTGTGGTAAACAAGGGGAAAATTACTCGAACAATAATGGAATCTTACTTTAAAAAGAAAATTAGGGGAAGATTGGACGGTTATTTATCTGCTGCAAAAGTGTCTCAACTGATCAGAGTATCTAACTCTCACATTTTCTGGTTTTATTGATTTCGCATTTGCAAAGAAATGTCTGCATTAAAGCCAGAGCTATCACTGAGCTAGTGCCTACAGAGTTTGCAAATGTTCCAGCAGTATGTTTGGTTCATTTATTTAATGTGTGTTCCACTTAAATGTCTTTCCATTTTCATTATTGACTGAAGCAGTTTATTGATGTATTTGACTTAAGTCGCTCCCCTTGTGTTCCATCACTTCTAGGATGATATCTGTTGCTGCCATTATATAGAAAGGGGCGGTCAACAAATAGAATACAGAAAGAGATTGCTAAAAGAATATTTCAGACTCCTTTTTCACACTAATGAACAATCAGAAAAATAGAGTTTCAATTTAAATGTTACTGATAATCAGGATCTTCAAGTAACCTTGCTTTGTCCACAAGGAAGGTTTTAATGCAAATGGTGAAAGTAAGTTCAGGAAAAATAATACTTATGTTTCTGGAAAAAGACTGAAACATTCCATATGATAGTTTGGGTGTTCCCTTATAAGAAGGGATTTAGGACTATCGTGGGAATAATGTGGCTGGTTCACTGGGACAACACAAGCAAGAAGTGGCACAGTTCTGATGAGAGACCACGAAAGCTCGAGAGGCTAGCAATGTGTGGTGCTGTTTTTATCAAATGTGATTTCCCAAAAATGGGTTCTCACCTCATAAAGAGTGAAACGCACTTGCGACCACTTTCTGACAGAAACTACCTCTCTGGAAATTTGACTGGTTAATCAATTCAATCTCGCCAATATCATCTACAGCTGACAGGATCCTGCATATCCAGCCAAGCATAACCACTTAGATCTGATCACATCTCTGCTAACCAGTCCCCCCCCCTCCCCTTGCCCACCCCCCCCCCCCCAGACCTGCCCCAGCACCGTATTCTAGAGCAATATTTTCCTGTGTTCATTGTGCCCAATACAAAGCACAATGTACAGTTGCACCCAAGGCCCAATGTGTCTTGAAGTTTAAGTAAAACACAAAGTGGTGGAGGAACTCAGTAGATCAGGCGACATCTGTGGAGGGAATGGATAGAAGATGTTTTGAGTCGAGACCCTTCTCCAGACTTATTGAAGTTTGAAGCAGTGAGTCCATTAACAAAACTGCTGCTGGCACTCGGCACGATAACCATGCGGCCAGTCTTTTACAGCACATGTTAGTGTCTAGACTGAAGGAGACCTATTAAAAATGTTCAAAAGATGGAAGGGTTTGAGTCTGGAGTTAATAAGCAGTAGCTGGTATTGAATGCTTCTACTAATCAGTGCCACAGTAAAAGGTATAAATTTAAAACATAGTAGCATGTACACCTAAACCAATCCACTGCGTGCTTGGCTGCCTCCTCCATTTATCATATCTAATAATATTAGATATCAGGTGCCGTGAAAAAGAAGCCTTGAGGGAATACTTTGTAGAAATACACAAACTCTAACTACATTCTGCAATACTTTACCACATTTAGCTTCTGAAGTCAGTTCCATCATAAAATTTCATCACTAGCATCTACTTGCAGAAAGGTGTCGCAGGCTATTGGGAAAGAGTTTGATTTGAAAAAATACCTCTGGTACTGACTCAGGAATAACATAAGGAAAGTAACCTGATGCTGCCTCCTTCTAAGTTTACATTTCTAGGATCCAATGAAATAGAATTGAGCTGCAGTGATGTAGGTCTAAAGAGTAAGAACTTTGAGAATTATTGGATAAAACACTTGCATAAAGGTAAGTACGAGCCAATGCAAGTGAGTGCCATTCATTGGTCTGAAGGTGACCTATTATCTTTTGAAAATGTAACTATATTTTACACAAAACTTGAAAAACAAGCTCCATGAGTTTGCAATGTTTCTCATATTTGCTGATCATAAATGTAAAGCTGATGCTTCTATAATGTCAATACCTTTGTTCTAGATTGGAATTTGAATACAGCATTAAAAGCATTAACACGTTACAGTGAACCCCTGTCACTTATTTACATGTTATTAATTGAACCTTAACCTTCTCTTTGCTCATTAATGTTTGCAGATGCTAATTTTCTAAACCCTAACTCACGTTTTGCTTTACTTACCTCACATAGCTGAGAGTAGCTTCAAGACAATCACCAGCTCCACAGTAACCGAATTTGAACTAACACGTAAGTGTAGACATGCTCTGTTTTTGATGTTCTGATTCCATTTTGAATTGTTTGTTTAGATACAGTGTGGAAACAGGCTCTTCGGCCCAGTGCGGCCAGTACAACCATCCATCACCTGTTCACACTCTTTCTATGTTATCCCACTTTTTCATCCACTCCCTACGCTATACGGGCAATTTACAGAGACCAATTATCCTACAAATCCGCACGTCTTTAGGGTGTAGGAGGAAAATGGAGGGCCCAGAAGAAACTCGTGTAGTGACAGAGAGGGAGTGTAAACTCCACACAGACAGCGTGCGAGGTCAGAATCTAACCCGGTTCTTTGGCATTGTGAGGCAGTAGCTCTACCAGCTGCACCACTGTATTTTCAGCTTTTATACAACTCAAATTTCACAAGTATTCAGATATTGAATTAGTGGTTCAGATATAGTGTATCTACCCTCTTTCTGTTCTGTTGTTTAAAAGCAATCAGCCACCTAACTTTTTTCTAAGGAGATGCAAGAATCTTCAGGTTCTGGATTCTTGAGTAAAACACAAAGTGCTGGAGTAACTGCAGGTCAGGGTCCCGATCTGAAACTCAGACTGAAGAAGTGCCGCGATCTGAAACATTGCCTATCAATGTTCTCTGGAGATGCTGCCTGACCTGCGGAGTAACTCCAGCATTTGCGGTTTACTAAATATTTTCTAATATGTGCAGAGGGGATTGTGTAAAGATGAATTCTAATTCATTCAGCAGATATTCTTGCAGTAAATGTTCCTGTAATACTAATCCCTTCTATCCTTCCTGGTCGACCTATCTCTGCACACGGCTTCCTTTATTCCTCTCTTTTCTTTTCCTGTCACTGGCAATTAATTTAATCACTTTTTAAAAAAGAAAAATTTTAATGCTTTTTCTTGGGGTAATAAACTTTGCTTCCCAGATCTGCTACAATATTACATCTTCCCTCCCTTGTTCCTCTTTTGGATTTTGTGAGCCATAAGACCTTCATAAAGTGTACAGAGAGCCAGTCTCCTGACAGCAATATAACACATCTGCTCTGCTCAAAAATGGAAACTTGTGGAAGCAAGATTTAATGCTTATGTTACATTATTGAAACGTGATTCAATCTCTACGTAGAAATTTTGACCTGTTAGATAAACATGATTGTTTTACAAAGTCACTAAGGCCCAGAATTAGCCCGTTGGCTGCCAAATGTTTGTTGGCTCCTCGTAGAGCAATTGCAGGCTCACAGCTCCAGTGAACCAGGTTCAACCATGTCCTCCATCTGTGTGGAGTTTGCATGTTCTTCCTGTGACTCTGATAGTTTTCCCTCAGGTGCTCCAGTTTACTTCCAGCATCCCAACTATGTTTATATGACTGCTAAATATTGCATTAGTGTAAAGTCGGAGAATCAGGGTGTTATTAGAGTCATAGAATCATAGAGTGATACAGTGTGGAAACAGGCCCTTCGGCCCAACTTGCCCACAACGGCCAACATATCCTAGTTACACTAGTCCCACCTGCCTGCGCTTGGTCCCTATCCCTCCAAACTAGTCCTATCCATGTTCCTGTTCAAATGTTTCTTAAACATTGGGATAGTCCCAGCCTCAACTACCTCATCTGGCAGCTTGTTCCATACACCCACCACCCTTTGTATGAAAAAGTTACCCCTCAGATTCCTATTAAATCTTTTCCCCTTCACCTTGAACCTATGTCCTCTGGTCCTAGATTCCCCTAGTCTGGGCAAGAAACTCTGTGCATGTACCCAATCTATTCCTCTCATGATTTTGTGCACCTCTATAAGGTCACCCCTCATCCTCCTGCGCTCCATGGAATAGAGACCTAGCCTGCTCAACCTCTCCCTATAGCTCACACCCTCTAGTCCTGGCAACATCCTCGTAAATGTTCTCTGAACACCTTCAAGCTTGACAATATCTTTCCTATAACATGGTGCCCAGAACTGAACACAATATTCTAAATGGGGTCTCACCAATACAACTCTTATACAACTCCAACATGAACTCCCAACTTCTATACTCTGACTGATGAAGACCAATGTGCCAAGAGCCTTTTTGACCATCTTATCTACTTGTGATTCGACCTTCAAGGAACCATGCACCTGTACTCCTAGATCCCTCTGCTCTCCAACACTCCCCAGAGGCCTACCATTTACTGTGTAGGTCCTGCCCTTGTTAGACGTCCCAAAATGCAACACCTCACATTTCTCTGTATTAAATTCCATTAACCATTCCTCAGCCCACCTGGCCAATCGATCCAGATCCTGCTGCAAACTTTCACAACCATCGTCACTTTCGGCAAAACCACTAACTTTTGTATCATCAGCAAACTTGCTAATCCTGCCCTGTGGGTTGTAATCCAAATCATTGATGTAGATGACAAACAGTAACGAGCCTAGCACCGAACCCTGAGGCACACCACTTGTCACAGGCATCCAGTCCGAGAAGCAACCTTCCACCATCACCTTCTGCTTCCTTCCATGGAGCCAAATTGTTATCCATTCAGCTAACTCTCCTTGGATTCCATGAGATCTAACCTTCCAGAGCAGCCTATCACGTGGAACCTTGTCAATGGATTAATGGTTATGTGTAAGAAAGTACGTTACAAGGAAGTAAACAAAGGAATGAGATCTGCGATCTGACACGCATCTCAAAATCACCACTGCCTCTTTTTCACCTCTCTGCTGACTCTAAATGTTCTGACTGCTTGTCCAGCAAATGCTACGGATGTCATCAATCTCAATGAGCAGAATCTCTCATGTCGATGAGCAGAAATGTGTCATAAATTCATGTGAAAGGTGCAGTATTAGGCCATTTGGCCCATCAAGTCTACTCCGCCATTCAATCATGATTGATCTACCTTTCCCTCTTTACCCCATTCTCCTGCCTTCTTCCCATAACCCCTGATTCCCGTGCTAATCAATGATTTAAAAACTGGAAACACTAAAGCAATTAGCTTTGATGCCTGCGGCAAACTCCACTCACTGTCTCGCCTTCCATTTCCCTCGCCAGTGACACCATCTCCAACAGGAAATAGGCAACGTTTCGGGTTTTGGCCCGAAATTGTGCCTATTTCCTTCGCTCCATAGATGCTGCTGCACCCGCTGAGTTTCTCCAGTACTTTTGTCTACCTTCGATTTTCCAGCATCTGCAGTTCCTTCTTAAACACCATCTCCAACATGTGTCTGAGACTGAACCAGATGCTTCACAACTTGACTGTCACATTTGACTTCCACGTGAGCTTTGGACCACGTAATGGAACCCCAAAAAAAATAATAGATTTCCACTTTTAAAACATATATAAATCTAACTACCTCAGCACCATCTCTAGTATTGGTTAATTCCCAGAATGGTGGGACTGTTACATGCTGAGAGAATGGAGTGGCTGGGCTTGTATACTCTGGAATTTAGAAGGATGAGAGGAGATCTTATTGAAACATATAAGATTATTAAGGGTTTGTTCACGCTAGAGGCAGGAAACATGCCCCCGATGTTGGGGGAGTCTAGAACCAGGGGCCACAGTTTAAGAGTAAGGGGTAAGCCATTTAGAACGGAGATGAGGAAACACTTTTTCACACAGAGAGTTGTGAGTCTTTGGAATTCTCTGCCTCAGAGGGAGGTGGAGGCAGGTTCTCTGGATACTTTCAAGAGAGAGCTAGATAGGACTCTAAAAGATGGCGGAGTCAGGGGATATGGGGAGAAGGCAGGAATGGGGTACTCATTGTGGATGATCAGCCAAGATCACATTGAATGGCCGTGCTGGCTCGAAGGGCCGAATGGCCTACTCCTGCATCTATTGTCTTTTGTCTATTGCTGAAATCTTCATCCGCGCCTTTGTGAATTTCAAACTTAACTCCACCAGCATGCTGCTGCCTGGCCTTCATTGCTCTGCCAGCATCATAAACTCTGCTGCTTCTACCTTAACTTGTATCGTCCCATTTACCAGTGCTTTTGCTGTGATGATACGCGCTGGTGCAGAGTACTGGCACCTCTAACATGACATATATGTTTACTCATCGTGTTTAGCCAATGGATGACTTAAGTGAATAAATAGAACGTGTAAATCAGCATCTGCAGTTCCTTGTTTCCCCAAAACCATTTATTTGTTTAGACATAAGAGTTCAGTTATTGTATTACAAATGAGTGTTCCCAGCTGTGGGGATATTGAGGAAAAAATTGTTGATAAATGTAGATTAAACACAAAAAAGCACTGCCAATCACACGTGTTTCATAAGTTTGCATGTGTTGGGATCAGAATGAGGTCATTTGGCCCATCATGTCTACGCCACCATTCAATCATAGCTGGTCTATCTCTCCCTCCTAATACCATTCTCCTGCCTCCCCCATAAACCCTGACACCCGCACTAATCAAAAATCTATCTCTGCCTTAAAATATCTATTGACTTGGCCTCCAACCTTTGTTAGTGTGCATAGGCTCAGTTAAATAGAGTTTTTATTTTAAAATTATCACACTTGTTTCCAAATCCGCTCATGGCCTTGCCTTTCTAATCTCTGAAAACATGTTCCTTTAACCCTAACTGTTTATCATCCTGCATTTTAAATGCATTGCCACTGGCAGTTGTGTCTTCCATCTGAGAATCCCTTCTGTTTTTAATTCTCCTGATTGATAAAAGGGAAATAAAACTCAGGATAGAGCAGATTTGTGTTAGGACCGAGACCTGGTTATGAAAGAATGATGGGATTAGTATCCAGAAATAGAAAAGATGCTAAACTTCACTCCAATCTGTCACCAGCTCAGGGAGAGATACCCGTGAACCTGGATCTGAGAAAGACTCCTCAGGCTAAACTAAAGGTTGCCCAAGAGAATCACAACTTCTTGTTTGCTCAGGGAATTCCTCTCACCTTCTGATTTCTCCAAAGAACTGTTCCCCTTTGCAATCAAACCTGTAAATCAAAATGGTAAACATTCTGGTTTAAATCTTGCACCCGTAAAACATAGAGGTTTTTTTCATATCTATTCACAGATCTGAAGAAATACACAAGATATGAAATCTTAATGAAAGCATTCAACGTTGTGGGTGAGAGTCCAGCCAGCAGCCCCAAGGAAGTCTACGTGGGAGAAGCAGGTGAGCAAGCTGAGGGATAGAAGCAAACATTTTCTCTTCTTTCAGCATGCATTGTTTGGTCACCACTAAACCTCTGTGTGGTTCTTCCATTAGTTCCCACAAGAGGTCCTCAAGATGTGAAGATAAAACCTCTCACGGCAACCCAGCTGGAAGTTGCATGGAATCCACCACCATCAGAGGCACAGAATGGCAAAATACAGGGTTACAAGGTAAACATCAATTCAATGAGCTCAGTTAAAAACGTTTTTTTGTTGTTAATGGATAACTGTGTGTTAAATAATCCATTTTATACTTTTGGGAGCATTCCATTCGGGCCCCTTTATATTTTACTGTTGCTATTACAGATTATTTTACAGACTCACCAGGCATGTAGCTTAGTCTAGTTTAGAGATACAGCGAGGAAACAGGCCCTTCGGCCCACCTAGTCCGTGCCGACCAGCAATTCCAGCACACTTACACAATCTTACACACCTTAGGGACAATTATAATTCTACCAAGCCAATTTGCCTACAAACCTGTACGGAGGTAAGCTGAACTCCCAGAAAATACCCATGTGAGTCATGTACAAATTCCATACAGACAACACCCTTGATCAGGATCGAACCTGGCTCTCTGGCACTGTAAGGTAGCAACTCTACTGCTGCGCCACTGTGCCGCCCATGTAAGATGAATACTACATCACAGGTGAATTGGACGCTAAGTCTAACCAAACATAACAAAGTGTTGTCGACACCAGTACCATTTACACTTATTGAAGCAATCTCTTGTCCATCCTGAGGCAATACCATAATTTTCACTTACCAAATGTAAGGTTAGTTGGATCAACAATCAGTGAACCATTGAAACTAATGTAAAATGTGAAGGAGACATTAAGTTACTAGTCTCTATGTTGACCTTATCTCTATCCTCCATAAACATTATTTTATGCTTCCAATTTAAAGGCAGCTTTATTGTTGAAAAATATATTCCCTGAGGTCTGAGCCATTTTAAATGCAGGCACCAAACCATTGTTCAGCAATGGCTAGACAAGCAAAAGTAGATGGAATTGTTTTGTTTCTGCAGTGTTTAGTTTTGTGAATACAGTGGTGAAACAGGCACTTCAGCCCGCGCTGATCAGCGCTCCCCACACCCTAACACTATCCTACACACAGTAGGGACAATTTACAATTTTACCAAGCCAATTAGCCTACAAACCTGTATGTCTTTGGAATGTGGAAGGAAACCTGAGCTCCGGAGAAAACCCACGGGGGGAGCGTACAAACTCTGTACAGACAGCAACAGCTCCCAGGTCTCTGGCGCTATGAGGCAGCAACCCTACTGCTGTTTAAGAAGGAACTGCAGATGCTGGAACATCGAAAGTACACAAAAAAGCTGGAGAAACTCAGCGGGTGCAGCAGCATCTATCTATGGAGCGAAGGAAATAGGCAACGTTTCGGGCCGAAACCCTTCTTCAGACTCTACTGCTGTGACTGACTCAAGACTAACTTTTCCATATTTTATAATGTGCCATTAGGTTTGCCAAGTTTACTTTTGCAAAGTATTGAATAGTTAAACACAGAGGGGAAATAGCCAGAAGATTAAATTAGTGACATTGTAACAACAGAGGGGGGGAAAATACTTTGTGATTGTTATAATATTCTACTTTACTCCATGGTAAAACAGCGAAATTATTAAAATTAACAACCTGTTTCAACGTTTGGTGATATGAGCCGTTATTGCAGATTAAGACAGCTAGATACTTGATATGAGGTGCTCATTGAGATAATGTTCAAAATATATGAGCAATGAGCACAGATTTAGAGGATTTAATGACTCAGAACTTGAAGTTACTAAAATGAATACAACTAAATATTCTACAGTTTAGTGCTTGCAAAGACTATTTGTGTCACAGTATTTATCAGTATTTGATCTTTATTGCAAGAGGATTTGACTTTTATCACAAGAGGATTTGAGTTCAGGAAAATAATATATTACTCCAGAGATGCTGGGTAACCCGCTGAGTTACTCTAGCTTTTTACTTCTATCTTCAATATATTACAGCAGTTTTATAGAGGCTTTGTAAGACCACCTCTCGAATATCGCAGAATTTTGGTCTGCTTCTAAATTATCATTTATCTGCCAAACAGGGATTCAAAAGGCGGGTCCCAGGGGTGGCATCATTGACTTCTGAGAACAAACATGTTAGAATAAACCTGTGTTTAGGAGAATGAAAGGAAATCTCAATTAAAACTGACAGGGCTCAATAGCATGGTTGCAGGGGGAACGCTTGCCCTGGCTGAGGAGTGTAGAACCAGAATATACATTTAGGACTGAGATGACGGAAAGATTTTGGACTTTTCTACCCCGAAAGATGTGGAGTCCCAGACATTTAGCTCATTCAAACCAAACGTTGATGGATTTTTGGATAGTAATGAAATCATCATTCTCTGATGATTGCAGAACTTTCAACATTATGTACAACTACTCAGAAAATGAAGCGATCTGTGAACAATAGAGGTTAGGTGAAAAATGTGGGTTCTATAGCAATCCTTGAGCAAATAAGAAAGACATTTTTTAGAATTACATGCCAGAGCTGCCAGTCAATAACAACAACTTAGCCTTGAAATGAGACAGGATGAAGTTATTTATGAACCGTCCAAGGGCACAAGTGAAAGGAAGAGCTGATGTATGTTTGGAAAGATACCATTTTTACTAAGCTGTCTCAGACCCAGACAAATGAAATAGTTTCTCAAACTTAGCCCCCAAGATCGGAGGAATCTATCTTGTCCACCTGTCCTACTCTAATGAAACAGTTGAGTTTGGGAATGTAATTAAAATAATGATTGACGTGTTAGTTTCACCCGCCTCCTGGAATCAGTATTTAGGCAGCTCTGTCCAAGAGAGTCAGAGAGGTGAGAGAAGTTGACCGACAGGGTGATCAGAGTTACTGAAAGGGATTGGCAGAAGCATAATACCCTGAGCAGCTCAAGCAGACAACTGAAAGAATGAATTCCTGACTGAACTGTCAGAGAGAGAGAGAGAGAGAGAGAGAGAGAGAGAAGCTATAAGAACATATCTGTTATTGGCTCTGTCAAGTTATTATAAGTTATGTTGTAATTATTGCTTTTGAATAAACCATTAACTTTGGACAATTAGTGGTCAAAGGATAAACCAACCTGCATGCAGCAAGACCTAAACTACATGTAGGTATCTGCGAATAAGTCGCAAGTTACATTGGTGCCTCACAGACATCAGAAAATGATCATCTCCAACAAGAGTGAACTAATTGGTGTTCAATGGCATTCTAATCATTGTATCCCCCACCATCTACCCACGAGGTGGGTCTCCATTGATTAGATACTCCACTGGACCAGCTAGATATACGTGGTGTATACCAGAGTAGGTCAAAGGCTGCGCATCTTGTTGTGATGACTTGTTTCCCGATGCCTTCAAATCTTTCTTCTATCTACAAGTCACCGGTCAAATGTGTGATGGAAGTTTTTCCACTAGCCTGAATGAGCGCAGTTGCAAAAACATGCAAGAAGCTCAAGACCATCCAGAACAAAGCAGGATACTTGGTTGGTATCTGTCCATCACCTGCAGACTGTGGGTGTAGAATGTACCATCTATAACATAAGGCTACTTATCCTGGTTACTCAGATCTGTTAGATCCTTGGCATTCATTCCCTACTGTGGAAGTACAGCTATTGGTATTGGTTTATTATTGTCAAGTATACCAAGCATAATGAGAAGCTCTGTTTTGCCAACAACCCAGGGAAATCATTACATACATGAGAATGCCAGGAAATGCAGAGAGTGTCGAATCTAAAGTTACAGCTACAGTGAAGGTGCAGATAACAAAAATACAAAGACGACTGAAGCAGGTCAAGAAGATGTCCTTGCCAGCACCTTCCTCATCCCATACATTAATAACAAAATTAGACTGGCACTTGCAAAGCTGCAGATCACCAGATAATCAGGAAAGGAAATTATTCAATAGGCAGCAAAAAACTGAAAGAATTTTGTACATGCTGCTTACTTCCAATTCATGCGAGTCAAAGATATTCTTGGGTTGGTACAGCACTTGAATTAATTCTATGTTGTCCCCAGATTTTGCTTGTATTCAGGTGGTACAATAAAAGCTGTGAAAATTACCTCTGCAGATCTATTACTGGGAGCGAGAGAACCAGAATGATACAGAGAAGGTGAGGGTCCTCTTCCTCCCTGAGAACACCATCCGACTGAAGCACCTGCTGAGCTACACCATGTACGTGGTCAGCGTGATGGCATTCAATGCTGCCGGGGATGGACCTCGCAGTCAACCTGCTGAAGGACGCACCGAGCAGGCTGGTGAGAAATACCTTCGCTGTTCATACATTGTTCACAACAGGGCAGCACAGTGGCAGAGACGCTGCCTCACAGCTCCAGTGACCCGGGTTTGATCTCCACCTCGAGTGCTCTCTGCGTGGAGTTTGCATGTTCTCACTGAAACTGCGTGTGTTTTTCCAGGCGCTGGTGTTTGGAGTTGAGTTGAGTTTGTAACTGTACAGGAGAAAGGTCCTTAAACATTTGGCAATGACGGGAAATCTTGGAGAAAGGCTTTTGTCGTATAAGGTCTGCATAGCCATGTATGAACAATTCGTTGGGTCTCATGCCTTGTAGAATCTTGGGATCTTGCACCAAAATGTCATCAGCTTTCTGGGCCGTGTCTCTTGAACACGTGTTTCTGGGCCTCGCACATTTACATCTTGTCCCTGCTCTGTAATGTAACTTGTTTAAATATCATGCAGTGAACTCAGCTGGTTTCACTGCTGAAGTAATTAGTTTGCTCCCCCTTGACATCTTTGGAAGATGTCTCAACTGTTTTGAAATTGTGCTGCGCTGAATGAGAGGATTTCAGATTCATTGACCATTGCCTGCTAAATTAGCTGATCTCAGCTGATCAATTTGAAAGCACCACTCTCAACATCCTTTCAGTAAAAGGAGAGGCAGAGCACAGCTCCTGATTATTTCCAGCAACCCCTGCTGGAAGGTAAATATTGATGTGTGTTGAGCTCAGCTGCGATTTGACCCATAATAAGTTGTGCTCACACTGTTGTAGACCATGTGTGAAATGTAACCATCTGTATTTGAAACTGGGGGATTGTTAACACTTGCAGATATTGGAGTCGTGACTGAGATTCATAGACAGAACAGCACTGAAATAGAGTCCTCCATGCACTATTCTTCCCATTTCAATTCTTGTCCTTGTAAGCTAGTTTCTTATACATACTGGTAAAAGGAACCTGACTGACATATTCACAACTGTGAACAGTTTATAGAGAGCACTTTCAAATCAATAAGGATGACGTGAGTCCAAGAGAAATCTTATTATATTTGTAATAGCATATTCTGGTGAGGAATTGTAATTGTGTCTCAATTTGTAATAACATTGTCCAAGAGTCAGAATTTTCTTATCTTTCCCTCCGCTGGGATAATATGAATATTCGCTACAAATAGATTGAGAGTGAGATTCTCTGAGGTGGTGCCAAGACTGGAGAAATTCAATCTGGATTGTTTTGGGTGGGGAAGCTAAGGAGAGATTTAATCAAGCTATATAAAATGGCGAGAGAACAGGAAGGATACGTTTCTCTTTGAGGGGATGTTTACAAAAGGGCGACGTAAATAATGGGTAGGTGGATTGGACAGAATCGAAACATATAAAAATCATACAAAGAGTGATTGTGATCTGGGAAACTCTGTCTCAAATGGCAGTGGAGACAGATGCCCTCACAACAGTCAAAGTCCATCTCGATGAGCAGTTTGGTTTAGTTTAGAGATATAGCACAGAAACAGGCCCTTCGGCCCACCGAACCCGTGCCGACCAGCAATCAAGGCACTAACATTATCTGACACACTAGGGACAATTTACATTAATACCAAACCAATTGATCTACAAACCTGTATGTCTTTGGAGTGTGGGAGGAAAGCGAAGATCGCGGAGAAAGGCTACGCAGAGAACGTACAAACTCCGTATAGACAGTCAGGATCGAACCCGGGTCTCTGCCGCTGTAAGGCAGCAACTCTACTGCTGCACCACCATCCCGCCGTTCATCTTCTGTAAACAATCAGACTAAATTGGGAACTTCATTTAGTCTGAACAGCACATGTTTGGCTTCCAGGACATAGTTGATCAATTGGCCTAATTTTAAACTGTAAGTTCCATGTAACAGTCAAAATGAAATGATGAAAATTGGAAATAGTTCATCTACTATTGTGTAACGTTCTCCAACGTACGTGTAACAACTGAAAATAAAAGATCTGTTCAGAATTGTCCCGCTCTAATGAGAATCTGATGTTTATTTTGTTGATTTTTTGCCAAAAGTGCATTGCATGAAGAAAGCTATTTGGTGTATGAGTTTATTGCTTTCAAAATACAATCTTTAAAAGTGGCTTATTTAATCGCTGAGGGAGATGAACACAGATTAAACCTCGAGCACAAAGTATCAGGCTTTGCAGATTTTTGAAGTTGAAAATGTGCTCCTGGAAAAGCATGAAAAATGTGTTGGTGTTGTGAAGTGACCAGAATATGCTCGTTATCATCTTCCACTCCAGATAAAAACATTTTTAATTAAATAACTTTGGAAAGAAAAAGAGAGCATGGTGAACTTCAATTTCCAGGCACTTTTCTCTGCCATAAAGAATCTATCCCGGCAAACTGAATCCGTCACCCACTACGTCTCTCCAGAGATGCTGCCTGTGTGACTCCAGTTTATTGTGTCTATCTTCAGTACTATAGGCGACAGACTGTTGTACAGCATACAACACATTTTCAAAATATTGTTAATGGTTCCTTCAAAGTTGTAAGACTATGATCATTCAGACTGCTGTACATACATTGGTGAATGTTGAGGAAGGAACAGCAGATGCTGGTTTATACCAAAGATAGACACAAAATTCAGTCTGAATTTCTAATTGAAGTAAGAATTTAATTGTTCTTTCTGGGACATATGACGTCTCTCTTGACTCACTTGAAAGGCCCGTCCCACTGTACGAGGTAATTCAAGAGTTCCCCCGAGTTTCCCCTGATTCGAACTCGGAGAATTACGGTAATAGCCACTCGTAGGTACTCAGGGCTCTCGTGGACATTTTTCACCACGTTGAAAAAGTGTCACAAGCACCGCGTTTCCCGAGTACCTGCTGTTAGCGTTACAAGCCGCTAAGAGACGTCCCGAGCTCAGATGTACCGGCTACGTACATTCTACGTGCTTACCAAGAGTTTGATTATTTTTTTAACTTGGGAGAGCTCTTGGGTAAACTCGTATAGTGGGACAGGCCCTTCACTTGACTCACTTGTCTCACTTGGTGAATGTTGATCCAGTTTTTTATTGATATCTATGCAAACTTACCAGCTTTTTTTTTTCTTCCATGGTGTATATTTTTCTCTAATTCTAAATGATACTGAAATCTTGAATCTGAGCTTTAAATATTAAATAATTAAAGCATTTAAAAGTGTCTTTTTGTTTTCCTTTTACAACAGCTCCAAGTGCTCCCAGTTTCATTACGTTTACAGAAGTGACTACCACTACATTGAAAGTGTTGTGGGGAGAGCCAGCCATGCCCAATGGAGTTCTGAATGGATACCGACTGGTCTACGAGCCACTGGAATCTGTACAAGGTACAGAGAGGTCACTGAAACATCGCTCCTCACAGTAGATATAAAAAGAGAAAATACTAGATGTAAATCAGCACTTAAGGCAGGATTTGTGGAAAGAGAAACAAAAGTTTCAGGTCAAAGGCCCTTTGTCAGATCTTGAAGTTGAAGAAAGTGTAGGGGAAGGCTGATGAGGACAAATGGAGTATGGCTGATAAGGTGAAGCTAGGGGCGGTGTGGGGATAGACTCTGGGTGAAATCATCCAGTCATAAGGTCATACGTGATAGGAATAGAATTAGGCCATTCGGCCCATCAAATCTACTCCACCATTCAATCATGGCTGATCTATCTCTCCCTCCTAACCCCATTCATTCTCCTGCCTTCTCCCCATAACCTGTACTAATCAATAATCTATCTATCTCGGCCTTAAAAATATCCACTGACTTGACCTCCACAGCCTTCCGTGGCAAATAATTCCACAGATTCACCACCCTCTGACTAATGTCTCATCATCTCCTTCCTAAAAGAACTAACTTTAATTCTGAGGCTATGACCTCTAGTCCTAGACTCTCCCACTAGTGGAAACATCCTCTCCACATCCACTCTATCCAACCCTTTCGCTATTCTGTATGTTTCAATGAGGTCCCCCCTCATTCTTCCAAACTCCAGTGAGTGATAGGTTGGTATGGGCAGTTAGAGAGGGAACAGAGATAAAACAAACAGTGTAAAAGCTGCAAGATCCAGGGTTGTAAGAAAAGCACAGATGGTGAAGTCTCACTCGGGGAGAGAAACAAACAGCCAGTATCACAGGGATCAGAGGCGGCACAACACCAGAGTTCCTGGTTCGATCCTGATCTCGGGTAACTGTCTCTGTGGAGTTTGCACAGTCTCCCTGTGACCACGTGAATTTCCTCCGGGTGCTCCGGTTTCTTCCCACATCCTGAAGATGTGCGGGTTGAAGGTTAATTGGACCTCTGTAAATTGCTCCTAGTGTGGAGAAAGTGGGATAACATAGAACTAGTGTGATCTATAATTAGAATCCATTTTTAAAAGTTGGCCTAGCACTTTATCGGCAGATTTAAATTACATTGTTGACAAATTTGTATATATTTCTTTGGTTCTCGATGTAGTCTGTGGAGCATTCATTCTGGAGCAGAGTCTTTTATTTTATTCCCATTTGTTCAGGTGTGAGTAAGGTGGTGACGGTTGATCTTCGAGGCAACAATCAGCGCTGGCTGAAGGTTCGGGATTTGTTTAAAGGAGTTCCCTACTGCTTTCATGTCCAAGCCAAAACCTATAGCTTTGGCCCTGAGATTAAGGCAAACGTTACACCAGGTCCAGAAGAAGGTAAGCGTTGAGTTGTGTTTTCTTGCAAATATTTGCAGATATTTGCTTCCAGATATTGCAAGGGAGAGCAGACACCTGATGATATTAAGAGCAGGCTCTTATATTACTTTTCTTGTTCCAGAGGACATAGGTTTAAGGTGAGGGGGAAACGAACTAATAGGAACACAAGGGGCAACTATTTCACACAGAGGGTGGTGGGTATATGGAATGAACTGCCAGAGGAAGTAGTTGAGGCAAGTACTATAACAATGTTTAAAATACATCTCGGCAGATACATGGATAGGAAAGGTTTAGAGGGATATGGGCCAAACGCAGGCAGGTGAGACTGGTATAGATGGGGCATCTTAGTTGGCGTGGACAAGTTGGGTTAAAGGACTTATTTCCGTGCTGTGTGACTATTTCTCACGTGTTAACCAATCAAATTGATTGCTGACCGTGGAGCAGGATAGATAACAGCACTTCCACGCTGATTTGAAGGGGATCTAGGATTAGGGAGGGGTTCAAGCCTAGCTCTGGAGACCAGAAACTGGACAAGCAGGAGGCTTATCTATGATTGGGACAGCAGCACCTCAAGGATGGAGAAAGTTGAACTGCCTGGAAATTGAATGGGAGGTTTCTGTAATTGCACGGCAGGACTGGGATCACGGAGAATCTGTGGTACCCTCCGAGATAAATAGTAATGCAGTCGGCCATTACACTGTAGGCTGGTGAAACGGGGATCTGCCAAGACAAGCAATGCTGAGAGGCCGAAGGTGGAAGAACAAAAGCTGAACATATGGTTGAATGACGAGTAGTTGCATTTCAACTTGTTTTTCATTCATTCGTAATGTTCTATGTACCATCATGTTCTTGAACAATACAGAACACTAACCTCAGCAGATATGACCTACTGACTGTGGCTTTGGTTGCACTACTGACTTTGGTTTGTGCACTACTATTATGGTTGTCTAATATTACGGTTATTGATTTATTGTGTTTTGATTATTATATATTTATCTGTGTGTAATTGTGTCTGTTAAACTGCTGCAAATAAGAATTTAATTTTTCCATTGTCAGTACATATGACAATTAAACACTCTTGACTCTTGGAAATGCCTCGTGTTCCCATTCCTAACCCCTGGCAAACGTTAAATTTAAATCTGGCTCCAAGTCTGATTTAATTTTAACTCCAGCCTTTCTTCCTCACTACCCCTATATTCAGACATCAAATCTGGGTCTGCTTTCTCACCAAGAACTTTCTGCTCCATCTCTAACCACGAACAGTTCTGCATCATGGACTCCCACCTGATCACCCCTATCCAATATCAGCTGTCCTCCACCCACTGTCTGTGTCTTTCCACGACAACCCCCTGAAGCCCAAGAGAATCCATCAACTCCTCCGCAGCTGTTAACCAAAGAATCCTCTCAAGTACCTGCTTCCTCCTCTGTCGGGCATCTCACCCTGGACCAACGTTCCCTCTGCCTCAGCAGTTATCCCCTTCCCAGCAATGGCAATCCCCTTCCCATCAAGCACCGCCATCCCTCCCCATCAGCAATCATCCGCACCCTCCAACTATCATCTCCTTCCCTCTATTCTTCCTTTGCCTCCGATCATGTTCCCCTTCCTTCCTTTCCCTCCGACCTTAGTCCCTTCACCTCTGATCTCTGCCGCCTCACCCTCCTCGCTTCATGCGCTCCTCCCACCCTTCCCTCGACTGCAGCCCACCACTCCTGGACCTTTGTGTTCAAGAAGGAACTGCAGATGCTGGAAGATCGAACGTACACAAAAATGCTGGAGAAACTCAGCAGGTGCAGCAGCATCTATGGAGCGAAGGAAATAGGCGATGTTTCGGGCCGAAATCCTTCTTCAGACCCTGGACCTTTTCCTTTCCCCCTGACTGTCATCCCCACTGCCCTGTCCCCCATTATCATTACTGCTCCTCCATCAAACACTTGTTCCTCACATGAAGAACCATTGGCCCAACGTAACCACCAACTGCTCCACACACCATGCACCATCTTCTCTGCCAACTACACTCCAAGATGCTCTAGGACTCTAACCACCAACTACACTCCACTTCCATTGGCCACCATCTGTTCTTCCCTGACAATATTTGCTTCATCCATCCCACCACCGCTGCTCTATCCCCAGCATCCCCACTATCACATTCCCACCCTCCTTCCATACTGCTATCCTTTTAGTTTAGTTTAGAGATACAGAGCGGATACAGGCCCTTCGGCCCACCGAGTCCGCACCGACCAGCGATCCCCGCATATTAACACTATCCTACACACACACACACGAGGGACAATTTACATTTATACCAAGCCAATTAACCTACAAACCTGTACTTTGGAGTGTGGGAGGAAACCAAAGATCTCAGAGAAAATCAATGCAGGTCACGGGGAGAACGTACAAACTCCGTACAGACAGCACCCGTAGATACGATCTCTAGCGCTGCACGGCAACTACTCCACCGCTGCGCCACCGTGCTGCCTCTTTTAGGAAATCCTCTTTCAGGATATTCAGAAAATCCACTTGAAAAAGGTGTCCCATCACACACTCGCAATCCAATTGGCAACACTGCAGTTTAAAATCCCACAAAGTGCCCAGGTGGAAAAGGATTAGGGCTGCTGTTGGATGATCATCACATATTGGAAGTTTCAAGATTGTTTTCCTCACTGACGGACGGACGCCTTGCAGACCATTAAAATAAAGCTGCTTTTAAAAATGTTGAAACAGCAGGAGTGCAAATATTGCAATTGGGTGAAAAATATTGATTCAGTTTAATTACATGCTAATATTTGTTAAAAAAATAAGCAGCGAGGCTTTGCCGGAAGCAATTGGGACTTTTGGTTTATTTATAAATTCATTTGAATTCAACCTGGTCCCAAGTAGATGGTTTGTGCTTTTCATTTTAATTTTTTTCCCTGTCCTAATATAACATCAAACTAAGAACTAGTAGCGCCTTGAATTGAAATAAAAAGTTACCAGAGGCGAAGGATTGTTTGTTTACCACCTGAACGCCAGGTTTTGCATAAACAAAGCCAACTGTAAGGATTTTGGAAGTTAAGCATTGAACCCAAAGTCAAAGCTGTCATATATTATTTAATATTACCTGCAGCACGGTACCCCCATAGTGGTAAAGTCTTTGTCTTGCTGCTCCGCACCAAATATTGGCAGAGGAGTAGAGATGATAATAACTACCACCCAGACATGGCAGAAACAAGGCATCACATTCAGCATGGACATTGTGGCTGAATAGTCTGTTCCTGTGCCGTTCTAAGGCCAGCACCTAACATACTTACTCCCTATATGTTGCTTAATTAAGCTTAATTTCATTCTGTTTTTACATGGTAAGAGATATTATTGTAAGAAACGGCAGAACATTTTCAGCTAATTTTATTGAGTTGGAGTAGGTGTGCAGAAAACATTTGCAAATTTCAATATTAAGTGCTAGAGTAACACAACAAAAAAGCGACACACAATGCTGGAATAATTCAGCCGGTGAGGCAGCATCTCTGGAGAACATGGACAGGCAATGTTTTGAGTCGGGACCTTTTCTCAGTCTGTAGAAGAAGGGTCACGACCCAAAACGTGACCTATCCATGTTCTCCGGAGATGCTACGTGACCCGTTGAGTTATTCCAGCATTATGTGGCGTTTTTGTTCCTTGTGTCTGCATTTACAATTTTGTCATCATTTGGATAAAGAGGTAACACTCATCCAACTGAGTTTCAGAAATCAGCATTGCCACCCAATTAATGAATGGGGTGGGGAAGGGAGAGGTCAGATATTTGTTTTTAATTCTATATTTCAAATTTTAAAGATAGAATAGATATGTTTTCAATTTTTTGGAAGAGGAATTTGGACACTTGTCAATGGATTGCAAAGTATCTATAGTCAACATAATTATCTGATAGAATAGAGATTGTAACGTCACAGAAAACAAACACTAATCCAGTCCCACATGATCCTTGTTTCAACAGCACATCAAAGAAACATATTTCCAAAGAGGAATCTAACGTACAATGTTTATGCTGTGACTGGTACTTTACTTCCGAGACATTTGCTACCATGGTAAATGTTGCCATGACAATTTATCATTCAATCCATAAACAGCTTCTCCTTCATGTGCATAGGCATGTCCCACCTGCACAGAGCAGCTCAAAGACTACGGGAATTTGTTGTGCATAGAACTGGAAAAACTTTTACTAATGAAGTCGTTTTGAGATGATCATAATTTTTTTTTAACATAACCCTCTACTGTAACAACTTGCATTTGCATTGAGCTTCTAACATGGTAAATGCTTAATTGAAGCATTATTAAACAGGAAACGCTGGGTAAATGGTGAGTGGGTTGGGAGTTGTGGGCAACGATTGAAAGCAAAGTCATATCTATAAAGGGTGGCACGGTGGCACTGGAGACCCGGGTTCGATCCCGACTACGGGTGCTGCCTGTACAGAGTTTGTACATTCTCCCTGTGACCGCGTGGGTTTTCTTCGGTTTCCTCCCACACTCCAAAGAAGGTTTGTGAGTTGATTGGCTTGGTATAAGTGTAAATTGTCCCTAGTGTGTAGGATAGTGCGGGGATCGCTGGTCGGTGCGGACATGGAGGGCCGAAGGGCTTGTTTCCGCGGTGTATCTCCAAACTAAACTAAACTAAAGGATCAAACAATGTAACCTAGTCAGGAGTGCCTTAGAAATATCAAGACAAGAGATAACAAAGGCATGGATGAAGATTTCATGTATGACACCTTTCATTTTGACTTCATTGTTGTTGGCTCAGGCAGTGCCTCGGGCTCAGCTGGCAAACAACCAGTGCTTTACCTCAGTTTAATCTTATTCATTTCAACTCAATGTATAAGTTCTCAGTTTGATGTTACATGAGGACAGGAGAATAAATTGTGGTAGAAAATGCAGATAAACTACTCGAGACCCAGGTTGAATTCAACTGAATTGATAAATAAACCTGCAGTCCATATCACTTCTCACAAAGCTTGCATGTTTATTTGAACAAATATTAGCAATTAATTAAATTTCACAAAGGAGGAAGTAGGATGGACTATGAAGTGGAATTATACACTTTTGGTTTCAAAAGATGAATGTAGTTGGACCATCATCTTTAGATCATTCATGAATTACATCCCAAATTCAATAAATAAGTGTCATTATTGGTTAATAATTAATTACATCAGCATCTTAAAAACATTGCCATACTTTAACCAAGCTTATTTTTTTTTAGCCTAAACCACCTTCACAGGGAGGCAAGGGTGGGAAATAAACACTGCTGACACCAGCACAAGCTTGGAACCCAGAAATGAATACATAATTAAAAGGTTGCCAAGGCTTCATGCTTGGCATCATCATGGGTGCTTCACTCCAATCCCGTACGCTGAGGTTTAGCCGTGTTGAAATCAAGGCTGTGTCCCTTGAGTAAGTGATGGGAAATGTGTAAATAAGTCTGAAATAAATGCCTGTGGCAGACAAGAGCTGTGTTTTGTCAAAGTCAAAGCTTGATAATGACAGTGAAGAGCAACAAAAGGGAGACTAATGATGCAGTGAATTAGAGAGACATTTTTGGGTGAAATGGTCCCATGAATGTTGCTTACACTGGTGAATGGTAGTTGGTAAAGGATTCACCCAGGTGACACCTTCAGCAGAGCTTTGCAGGCTTCCATCTCCTGTATTCACCCCCAAGGCATCGAGATGAAGCCCTTGCAAGGAATAGTGTGATGTGCGGCAAACAGTGAGACCAGAGCTGGACTGTACAACTCACAGATCACTCCCATTCTTGTTTGTTAAATAAATTAAGAAAAAAAATGGTGGCTACTTGCTAACTAGTTGAGGAATTATCATAGATAGTCATAGAGTGATACCGTGTGGAAACATGCCCTTTGGCCCAACTTTCCCACACTGGCCAACATGTCTCAGCTACATTAGTCCCACCTGCCTGCGCTTGGTCCTTACCCTCCACAACTATCCTATCCATGTACCTGTCTACATGGTTGCATGGACAAGGTTGTATCGTGCATAATCAGACCCTTGACACAAAATAGAGGATGTTATAAAGCTGTCATCTCTGGTTAAGGGAAGGCAGGGACTGCAAAAGCAATGTGTATGATTGGAGACACAATAACTTTCTGTCACGCCGTATACTTGTATACTATTAATAGATGGAGATGCAAGGAATTGAAGTGCTGGAATGTTGAGCAAAACACAGAATGCAGGAATAACTCGGCAGGTCAGGCAGCATCTGTAGAGGGATTAAATAGGCAATCTTTTGGGCCGGGACCCTTCTTCAGCCTCTGTCTCAAGAAAGGTTCCCACCCGAGCCATTGCCTCTCCATTCCCTACGCAGATGCTGCCTGACCCGTTGAGTTACTTCAGCACTTTGTGTTTTCCATTATAACACATAATACGGCTATCATTACAATGTGCTCTACTATTTCAGAAGAGTGTTGCCTTTTCTCCTTTAATAATGGAAGATGTGATATGTTGCACAGGTTCCCCAGGTCCCCCTCTGAACCCTTCCATTAGTGAAACTTCAGCTGTTGTCACAATTCATTGGGCACGAGGTGTGCCTGGAGATGGACCTATAAAAGGCTACGTCATCGAGGCAAGACCATCAGGTGAGCAAGCTGCTGGTGTGGCCTTCTCAGAATATAGACTGTGCCTCATATGCTTCATTGTGTGCCTCCAAATAATGCAATATAGAAATGGAATTAAAAAAGAACAAATTTGATTTAAAACATTTGATTATTTTGGGTTATTTTTCTAAATTCTCCTGCTCATCAAATCCATACTCTCTGTTCCTTTTGTGATTCTATTTAAGAAAATGAAACTTCTGAACGTCATTCGCTAACACGATAGCTCTCTAATAATGTTATTTTTAGATGTTATAAAAAATAAATGTACTCAATACCCGCAGAAAAAAAGCACTGCCCTCTTCACAGAGGCTTAGCCAACAATGGGTTAGTGGGAGCAGGGAAATGAGTGAACAGAACCTGACACAGGGGAGGAAATGTAGAAACAAGGAACTGCAGCTGCTGGTTAATACACAAAAGGACACGAGGTGCTGAAGTAACTCAGCGGGTCAGGCAGGATCTCAGGAGAACATGGATGGGTGACGTTTCTGGTCGGTTCTTTGGTCAACAAAATTAACAGATCCGAAGATTGTGAGGTTGTCAGATAACCATTGGAACAGTCACTTTGGGGATCATGGAGGCATGGTTGGCAGCACAATGACACAGCCGGTAGAGCCTCTGTTTCACATCGTCAGTGATCCGGGTTCGATCCTGACCTCGGGTGTTGTCAATGTGGAGTTTGCATGTTGGCTGAAGGGCTTGTTTCTGTGCTGCAGAGTTGCTTCCTCAGAGCGCCGGAGACCTGAGTTCAATCCTGACCTCGGGTGCAGTCGGTGTGTGGAGTTTGCGCGTTCTCCCTGTGACTGCGTGGGTTTCATCCGGGTGCACTGGTTTCCTCCCACATCCCAAAGACATGCCAGTTAGTAGGCTAATTGGCAGCTGTAAATTTCCCCGAGTGTGCAGGTGAGAAAGTAGGATCATATAAAATCCATGGTCAGCGTGGATTTGGTGGGCTGAAGGGCCTGTTTCCATGCTGTATCTTTCAATGATTCAATGAAAGATAATTCAAGCAATACATTGTCTGAAGTGGAACACAGTGAAAGTAGAGAGATCTGAGAACGTAGTGTCCTTCGGCTCAAATCACAAATCGTAAGAGTCCCAAAATTGAACTGAAAATAAAAAGCAAAAACATTTAAATATTTTTGTTCCAGAGTATCTGTTTTATAATGTTTGCCTGGTTTCACCTGATTTAGATGAAGGATTGTGGGATACCTTTGAAAAGGACATTCCAAGTGATGCAATATCACACATGGTTAAGCGGGACAAGCTAAAACAAGGAGTGAGCTATGAATTTCGGGTCATTGCAGTCAATCAGTTTGGATACGGTGAACCAAGTACCCCGTCCATCGTGAGATCAGGTAATTCACTTTATATTCTAGTGACTACTGTTCCAAATAACTCTTCACTGTTAAAAAAATTGATTCACATGAGTGTTTGAAGCATACTGAGTGGAAACAGGCCGTTGAGCCCATCTCCCCCAAGATGCCGCATCTAAACTACCCCTATTTACATGTGTTTGATACACATCCCTCTAAACGTTTCCTATTCATGTACATGTCCAAATATAATTTAAATTTGTTAAAGTACCTGCCTCATCTACTTGTATTGGAAGGAACTGCAGACGCTGGTTTAAACCGAAGAAGTGTCTCGACCCGAAACGTCACCCAATCCTTCTCTCCAGAGATGCTGCCTGTCCCGCTGAATTACTCCAGCATTTTGTGTCTGCTTTCTGTGGCAGCTCACCCCATATACCCACCACACTTTTGTGAAAAAGCTGTTCCTCAGCTTCCTTACCTTAAACATGCACTCCCATTCTATATTCTCCTACCCTAGGAAAATGAGTCTGTACATTCACCCTGTCTAATCTCCTTGTGATTTTATACACTTTAGACCTCTACACTCAAGAAATAACATCCTAGCCCACCCTACCTCTCCCCAAAGCTCAGGCTTTCTACTCATGGAAACATCTTCGTAAATCTTCTCTGCACTCTTTCCAAAAATACTCCTGAAAGCCCTTTTCCTGGAGCTTTTCAGATCCACTTAGGACTAGTTTTACTTGTTGAGTCAAGGAAATGTCTTAATTGGATTTTATATAATTTAAATATGTCCCACTCTTCTTATTCAATGTCATTTGAAGAGAATGTGTAAGTGCAGAAACTGTTTGACTTGAACAAAGTTCCAGCTACCCGTAGGATAGAAATGAAGCTGTTGGCAGGATTACTGGACCACTGATCTTAGAACAGAACGGAGACGACAGTCGAAGGGGAAAAGGTGGGGAAATATAATGTGGGAGCTGTGGGAAATGTAATAATTAGCTTGTCAAATAGCATTCTTTGGAAGCAGAATTGTGTTTTCTACGTGGTCTCAAATTAAATTACATCTCAAACCAGCGTGAAAGCATTGAAAAGAGAGGGGGACCTAAGCAGTGAACCATATTGAAACTAACAACATAGGAATGAGTAAACAAGAGAGTACAAGAAGGTAGAAACTCAATTATAGAACAGGAGTCCAAGTGTTATGATTCTTAACTGTGTATAAAATAGATTAAGGAGGTGATCGTGTACTGACGGCTACAAGAAAAAGGGGTTTTGTTTCATCCAAGACCAAGGTCTTAGTGAGAAGAATGTTTCGACAGTTACAACGACTGTGAACCAGTAAATAGGCAGGAGGGTTCAGTTGAAAAAGGTAATATAAATTCTAATTCAGGAGCCAACTAAAGGAAGGAAGGTAAAGTACAGTTACTGTCAGAGCCGTGCTTCAGGTTGTGGAGATAGAGGGGGAATAAAAGATGTAAAGTAATTGCATCAGAGGAAGGATATGTGTGAGTGAAACTATAGAGCAAAAGGACAGGCAAAGGTGTGCAGCTTATGTGAGCATTGTTTATACAAATGCACACCGTGTAAGCAATAAATCAAATGAATTACAGGGGCAGATTCTACTTAGTGGGTAAAATGTAGTAGTCATTACTCACACATGACAGTTATTACCAAGATATGGTTGCATGACAAGACAAGGAACTGAATGTACCAGGTTATAATGTCTACAAGGGAAACTGGCAGACAGGAAGCTTCAATGATTTAAGACAAAATTATTTCAGTGCTCAGAAAGGATAATGCAAGGGATTTTAACAAGTAGACAGTGGCAACTGTATGAGCAAAATTATAAAATAAATAGCATTTAACACAGCGGCGTAAGTCATGACATCGCCTCCCTTAATGTAGAATACGTAGGTAAGATTAGATAAGTACATGAGAATAGCAAAGTGGTTTAATTGCGAGATTCTATCTTTCATATAAATTGAGATAATAGACCAGATTGTGTCAAAGATAGTGAACCTTGAGTGTGTTGAGGATAGTTTCTTGCAGCAGTAAGTCCTAGAAACATAGGAAATAGGTGCAGGAGTAGGCCATTCGGCCCTTCGAGCCAGCACCGCCGTTCAATATGATCATGGCTGATCATCCAAAATCAGTACCCCATTTCTGCTTTCACCTTATATCCCTTGATTCCGTTAGCACTAAGTGCTATATCTAACTCTCTCTTGAGAGAACCAACAAGAAACAGACTATAATGGACAAAGAGTCAGCTTTAATTAATATTTCGCTGTTTGCATTGAATTGAAAGAGGCAGCATGGAAACAGGCTCTTCACCGATCATCACTGAGACCACACCGATCATCACATGACTTCTTTGTTATCCCATTTTTACATCCACTTCTGACACATTAGGGACAATTTTACAGAGGTCAATTAACTTACAAACCCACACATCTTTGGGATGTGGGAGGAAATCGGAGCAGCAGAGAACCCATGCAGTCACAGTGACAACGTGCAAACTCCACACAGTCAACACCCGAGGTCAGGATTAAACAGTCTCTGGCATTGTGAGGCAGCAGCTCTACCAACTGCATCACTGTAAACACTAATCTGTAAACATTTGTCTAATACAGATTGTGATATTCATGTTCAACATTATGTTTGAAAGGGAGAAACAAGATTGTGGCCACGATTCCACATTTCAGTGACTTCAAACTGACTGACCACATTAAACTGGGAACAATTAACAATGGGTAAATCAACAGCTGAAGAAACCATTTACTATGGTTCAAAACTAGTTTACACCCTGCAAAGACGGGTCTTTTTGCCAAAGAGAAAGGCAAGGGTACAAGATGAGGAAAAGAAAGAATAGAATTGAATATGACAGATAAAGTTGCTGATGATAACAACAAGGAGAGATAAAACAAGTAAAAACCTGAACAAAATGGATTTTAAGAATCTCAAAATGGAAATGGTTCACAAAGTAAGTGAATAGGTAAAAAATAGCAAATGAATTTTAATGTGTAAGATTGCAAGATAATTCACCCACTGTACTGAAAGATTGACCAGAATCCCTTCTAAGTGGTGAAAAGCTAAATTCAGTAGAGTTACGGGTCTGCATTATTATTAAATGCCCTAGTTAGGAATGAAAAATAATCAAGAAGGCTAATGGAGTCTTTATGTTTAGCGAACTAGAGTAGAGGTCATGCTGCTGATATACATAATCCTCGTTCAGTTCTGGACATCATACGTTAGGAAGATTTTAATCAACCCTGAATTTTCTTCAGTAATTTCTCTAACACTGATGTAAGGATCACTGGCCTTTTAATTTTCTACCTCACCACAGCAATCTCTCTTAAATAAAGCAATAACATTGGTTATCACGTTTACTTGTGACTGTTCACTCAGGCTGGTATAATCTAATTTCACCCAGTAATAATAATAATAATAATAAACTTTATTACGGACTCAAGGTCCAGACAAGGGGCAACATTACATTAAAAATGCATTGCATATTAAATATCATAAATACATATAAAATCTTGGTATATCACATAAAAACATCATAATTTATATATATTTTTAAAAACCACAATACTTAAGTTAAAAATCCAGATTAAAGGATGATCAATGTCCTACAACGAGACAACAATACCAGTGTCTCCACAGCTGGGATTTGTAGCGTGTAGTGCTAACCCTTATGTTTGACAAGGCCACAATAAGCACATTTTTAGTCATTTATCATGCAAATGAATTTATACATGTGGTGTCTTCGGATAGCTTCTAAAGTACTGACTCCTGCAGCCACAAACATATTACTGGCACTACACCATCTAGGTTGCCTTAGCAGTGTTCTCATGGCATAGTTATATGCCACCTTTAGTCTCTGCATACTTGTCTTTAAATAGTTCGACCACAGGTGCGCAGTGTAGAGTGGTGTGCAGTATGCTCTAAATAGCGAAATCTTCACCACATCTGCACACGCACCAAATTTACGCAAGAGAATATTCGCCTGTACATACAGCATGCGTTGTTGCCTATAAATATCCTCATCATCTGTCATTTGTTCTGTAATAATATGCCCTAGATATTTTATCTTATTACAGACACTAAGATGATTGTCAGACAATTTAAAATCAGGATATCTTAGACATTTATCCTCTTTGGTTCTACAAATCATAACAGCACTCTTACTAGCATTATATTTAATGTCATGTTCCACACCATACACAGAACATATAGTAAGGAGCTGCTGGAGACCAGCGCTAGATGGACTAAAGACCACAAGATCATCTGCATACATAATATGGTTCACTAAAATATTACCAATCACGCACCCAGTGTTACAGGCTTTCAATTGTTTAGACAGATCATCAATATATAGATTAAAAAGGACTGGGGACAAAATTCCCCCTTGTCTAACACCATTGCTAACCCCAAATGGGGCTGAGACCCTATTGCCCCATTTTATTTGCATAGTCTGGTGGGCATACCAGTAGGCCAGAATTCTAACAATGTATTCAGGCACCCCTCTTTGACTCATTTTACCAAACAGCTTTCTGTGATTAACACGGTCAAAGGCTTTGGAAGCATCAATAAAGCACATAAGGATTGAAGAGTTTTTGCCTCTATATTTGTTTACAATCTCCTTTAGGGCATATATGCATGTCAGTGCCATGTTTAGCTTTAAAGCCAAACTGGTTATCTGTGGAGTTAACAAACTCATGTATTCTATCCAGCAGAACTCTTTCTAAAACTTTTAACAATATGCTGGCTAAAGCTATGGGCCTGTAATTATTTAGGCTGCCTACTTTACCAGCTTTGTGCTTAATGACCGGCACTAACAGGACAGACAACATTGAGTCTGGTAACAAGCCATGAATCATAAAGTCAGTAAAACAAATAGCTAGGAGAGGAGCTATCCTCATACTTGCCTACTGAAGATGTTCAGCAGAGATATGATCCAAGCCCCTTGCTTTGTTGCTGGACAGCTTGTTCATGGCATGATACACCTCATGTGACATAATCACCATCGAGTCATTACTCTCAATATTGTCCACCCTATACAAGTCACCTTGGACACTGTTGAATAAAGTGCTATAATGTTGTCGCCATAACTCCGCGATATTAGCTGTTCTGGAGATTCCATCTACAGTGCATGGTAGAGGTGTTTTGCAACTGCTAAGAGCTCTCACTTCCTTCCAAAAATCTGTAGCATTGTTACTTAGCAGCTTCTTAGCCATGGAATCAGCCCTCATAGCTTGCTCATTTTTACAGATGAAGCGAACAGCATACTTATACCTTGCATTAGTGAGCTTCTTGTGCTCAAACACAGGCCCCTGTCTGGGTCTACCTGCCATAGCCCATGATTCGGTGGCTTCACGTCTTTAGGACCATCTTACTATCTGCTTTAATCCACTGTCTGCTGTAACCCATTGTCCGCCTTGACCCACTGTATCCCTTTACATGTCTCCAGTAAGGACTGTCTGAACCTTGTCTCAAGACATTTTGAGAACGTATTTAACTTATTTCGCCCCATCTAAGCCCCTTGAACTGAAGCAATCCTAGTCAATGTTGGGTGAGTTAAAATCCCCCATTACTATAACCCCAATGCTATGAATTGTCTTACAGCTCAGCTGGGAAATCCTCCATTTTATGAAGAGTGGTGGTTCCTAATAGTGATGGCCCTTTGCAGCATCATCCTCATTCTGCTCATGGTCTTCGGCCTGATCCTACATGGACAGAACAAGAAGTACAAGAACACCAATGGTAAAATAAACCACTGCCTTATTATTGAGGAGTTGTAATGATTTTAAACTATAGTATTATTAAATTGAAAAAGTTAAAATGTGTGTAATTAATGCATGTCTCGACAATTGGATAGCCTCGCATTCTGAATGCTGCATTTAATGGTTTCTAACATCCAAATCCTCTATCTCCCCTTCCTCTCTCACATTCTCCAAAGCATCTACATATCCCATCTCTACACTCAGCTGCGTGAATTATTTCAGAGTCATTTCCCACTGCATCTTGCTATAAAGCATTGCCCACTGAATGAATGAATGAATGAATAAGTTTATTGGCCAAGTGTTCACATACGAGGAATTTGCCTTGGTGCTCCGCCCGCACGTGACAATATGACATACAGTGACAGTTAAGAATGATACATAAAACATTAAACATTAATAATGAAACATCCATCATTGCCTGTGGCAGATTGTGCTTCCTCTGCTGCCTCAGGAAGTACATCCTCTGTTGTGCCTTTTTTGACTGTGGAGTCGATGGTAGCCCCCGCACTTAAGGTCCTTGGAGATGATGGTTCCCAGGAACTTAGACTCCACAGATGTGACTGTGGTGTTGTTGATGGTGAGTGGGGTGAGGGGAGTGGGAGCTCTCCTAAAGTCTACAATCAATTCCACTGTCTTAAGAGCATTGAGCTCCAGGTTGTTGCGATGGCACCAGGACTGTTATTCCACATGTACTTAAGGAGTCAATATATCTCCCATTTTTGCTACTTCTGGATTTCTCAGTTGAGCTGTAAGATAATTCATGGCAATAGGGTTATAGTAATCTTTTTTGCACCATTCCGTACCAACCTCATTTCCTCCAAGCCCCTAAGAATCTTACTACAAGATCATATTTATATTTTCAAATGTCTTTTTATCTCAATTATCTGCTGAATCGTCTCAAGCCTCACATCCAGGCTGCAAGCTCTGCTGCCTGGTCTTTGTTTATTGTGCTTCCTATGCCCTCTACTCTACTGTGCTTTTAGCCATCTCTCTTCCTTATTTGCTTTCCTGCTTCCTGGTTCCACCAATCACCCTCTGAAAACTGCAAGATGTTGGATCCCAACTTTGCCACAATTTACAAAAATAATTTATCTTCCAAATCTCCCATCTTGTGGATTTTGATATAATACATTGAGTGACTCTGGGTCAAAATCATTGTGACTCACTGGCATTGGGGAAGCTCATCGATTTGTGGTCTATTCTAGATAAAGTCAATTTTCAGTTTACAACTCTGAAAGAAATAGACGTATGGAACTGAATTTAGGCAAGTGAATCATGAAACTTATACAATGATTTGGTCATTCACTTTCATCCAATCCATGCAATAGTTTACAAAATGAGGGCCCAAGAAGGCTTTTATTTTCCAACTATAAACACTTTCTTCATTCACTTGTTCTTTAATCGCTTGCTTTATTTGAAATAGATCTTCATTTGCAGTAACACTGTTACACTGCACAATATACAGTAACATTGTACAAAACCAGAAGTTTATTTTGATCTGCAAGAGGAACAAAGGGCTAGATTTTCTGCTATAAAATAAGTCAAAGGCAAACATAGCCCTCAGGTATGCATACTATAAAACGTGCAGTCTTTACTCATGACAGCTGTCTCATCCTTTAGGTAAACATAATTCGACGGTGGAAGAAACCCTCACTTTAGACAATGGAGGGTTTACTGCCCTGGAGCTGAACAGCAGACATTTGACCGTCAAGAGCAATTTCTGTAAGAAAAATGGCACCAGGTAAGTACTGACACCTGATCACACCCGTGCACCATCTGTGGTTATTTGTGGCAGTTACATTGCAGCTTTTCCAGTAATGGGTCAGCTGGTAGAGCTGCTGCCTCACAACGCCACAGACCCCGTTTATAGCGCTCCTGACCTCGGGTGCTGTCTAAGTGGAGTTTGCACGTTCTCCATCAGACCGCGTGGTTTCCTCCAAATGCTCCGGTCCCCTTCCACATTCCAAAGACGTGCAGGTTTGTATGTAAATTGGTCTCTGTTTTAAAAAAATTGTTCCTACTGTGTACGTAGCGGCTGAGAGAGTGGGCGACACAGAACCAGTGTGATGTCTGTGTGAACCCGGGGGGCTGGTGAGCCAGTTTCATGCTGTTTCTCTAAAACTAAATAAAAATCATGAATTGACCTTTTTTCCGTGTAGGTAAACTCTAAGAATTTAGAAGGCTCAGTCAGAAGCTAAAGACATATGGCTTGACTTCAGATGTATCTGAAATGTTAAGATACTTTTTGTAAAAACTTTTGGAAGCTGGAAATCTGAAATAAAAGCAGTTACTGGCCAGGCAGCAACTTCAACAAAATTTAATTGTCCCAAAACACTAACTCTTTTCTCCACAAATGCCATTGATAAGTGTTTTTCAGAGACGCATTTATATCTAGGTTGAGAACACACTGGAATTTATCTCACATCAAAACCATAACCTTGAGATATGTTCTATTTGGAAATGTCTCCATGTATTTGTCTTAATACAAGTATCTGTACTGCAGTTTCACTAGGTTTAGCTTTAGGTTTGTTGTTGTCACAAGTACTGAGATACAGTGAAAAGCTATGCTTTGCAGGCGATCCAACCAGATCAGATAACATTATACATGAACACATTCAAGCCAAAGTCAAGTACAACAGGGCGAGAGAAGAGAAACTTAGAATGCCAAATTATAGTTCTCAGCATTGTACCATTGCTGTTCTGGAAAAAAAAAGTCCAATGTCTACAATGAGGTAGATTGGAGAATACCCTAGCTTATGGAAGGACTTCAGTAGCTGTTCCTGAGTCTAGTGGGGGTGCGTGCTTTCAAGCTCTGTACCTTTTGCCCGATGGGAGTGGGGAGAACGAGGAATGGCTGATTATGTTGGATGCTCTCTCGTTGCGGTTCATACTACATATTGAGTCAATGGTGGGAGTCTGGTTAGTGTGATGGGCTGGGCTACATCCACAACCCTCTGCATTAGTTACAGTCTTTTTACTTTATTAATATTGCGGCATTTAATGCAGTACACATTATTTATTACGCCCTAAAACCACCTTCACCGGAAGCACGACCTTTCATGATTCAAATGAGTGTCCTATCATGTTCACTGGTGAATAGTATTTTTTTTGACACTGCAACAATCAGTAACACATCATTTATTTACACCTATACCGAAATACTTCATTAGCAGTAACTGCATCAATACCAGCAATAAACTGGGCTTTAAACTTGAAATAATTTTCTTATATAATTTAATAATTATTGTGCTATATTAAATAAATGTTTAAAATGCTGATTGTTGGAAGTCCTAACAATAATAATTTTTCTTCTGTGTCTCTTTGTTGCAAGGTTTCCACCGAGGCCCAGCCCGGGAGCGTTACGCTATTCTGATGAGGATCTATGTAACAACTACAATGGAATAGTGCTGACAGAGAGCACCACTCTAACAGAGAAACCCACGGAAATATCCGAGTCAGAGGTAAACGTTAACTCTTCTGCTTAATCTCATGCCCCTAGAGTCTTTCATACACTGTACAACCAGAGAAGGGACCCTATTTACACCTCTGTGCTGTTGCTTGAATATAGGATGCTATATTTCTACTTTGTATGCTGAACCACTGCTAATTATAGACTTTATAGGATATAGAGGATTTATTATGTCCCTCACAGCTATCTTTGTGGACGCTGCCCCATTGCTCAAAACCTACCCAAGTCCATCCCTTTAATTGTAATTATTATATTATATTATAGAAAATCTTATATTAAAAATGGTGTCAATTGGGGAATAGGAAGGTAGGTGTTAGAGGCAAGAGATCATCAGAACAGGGAACTAAAATGTTCTGCTTTACAGGCTTCCGACAGTGACTGTGAAGGTGAATTACCAAAAAGCACACACTCATTTGTGAACCATTACATGAGTGACCCCACTTACTTCAACTCATGGAAGAGGCAGCCAAAGGGTCTTCCGCGAGCTTCGGCCTACACTTACGAAGAATGCACAGATGGCGAGCAGGAGCCGTACTATCCAGCAGTGATCACGACGCAGAGTTCAGGCGGGGCCTACGTGCCCTCGGGTCAGCCTGCATCTGGCTCAAGGACTCCTGTGACTGGCTTCTCCTCCTTTGTGTGATATCCGCTTTGGACAGCATCAGACAATTCCTTCGCCAATGGACCACCGTGCCAGATGAACAGACTTATAATTACAGTCGAGAGAAAGCTGTCAAATGGAAACTGTCATCTCCAAAGCTGCCTAAAAAGTGCCTTTTACGTGTTGGTAATTTAATGATACCAATATCGCAGTGGTGTTTAGTAAAATCGGTGTCCCATTCATTTGAATGTGACATTCACTAGATTTTTTTAATACTTTTTTGTTTCTAAAAAATACCCCAGCTTCACGACCCCCCTCCCCCTCCTCTCTCTCTCCCTTCTCCTGGAAGCATTAAAGTTGATCACAAAACGTACTTTTTAAGCTTGGCGCAAAAGCAGCCCAGACAGACAAAAGTGAAGTTTACTTTATCAGACGACCAAAACAAAGCACAGCGTAAAGCTGGTGTATAATCCACAGAAAGACAGGGGATTAAGGAGAGTCACTTCCTGCTGTGGTAAACAACAAGAGTTACACGTGTCACCACTGCATGAAAGGGCATGTTTCAGGCAGCTTTAGTCATTGCCTTATAATTTCATCACAACTTCAGTACTGGGTACCCTAACTGTGAAAGAGTCAAACCTACAGTGCCACCACCAACTGGAAAAAAGGCAAAAACCTTCAGCATTTTCTAAACTTTAAAACAAAAAACACAATTTCTGAATAAGATTCTAGTTCTTTAGAAAATGTAAGTAGTAAAGATGAAATTTGCTGGCCAAGATAATGGAAAGATTAGGGAAAAAAACAAAAAAAGATGAATCATGAACTCAGTTTTAATACTGTGCAGCTTGAGAGGTCACAAGCTCTTAGAGTGAGTTTCCTTCAGAATTGCCATTAATTCTGATCAGTTTCTATTCTCAGGATATTAATAGTGCAATGAATTTTAAGTGTTTCCACCCACCTGTCCACACATTACTTTTGCCTTATATTTTATTTGCTGATTTTTTTATCAGCCTTCATAGATGTGCTTTTTTGATAACTGTCTCCGTGCCACAGCAGTACACCAGGGGTTTAATAGCATAGCAGTTAGGTTTCTGGAGTAGCAGCCAGAGTTCTGGTCCATTCATCCAAAGCCATGAGTTTGAATCTCTCAATGCAGAGAGAGAGTTCAAATTCAATGTATTAGATAAATCTAAATGTTAAAACAGGAAAGCTGTCTCACTCATGGTAAGGATGAATTGTCATAAAAATGTCCTACAAGAGAGGAAATCTGCACCCCTACCTATTCTAATCCTCATGACACAACGCACACCAAAGAAGTTGACTCAAAACACAAAGTGCTGGAGGAACTCAGGGAGTCAGGCAGCATCCGCGGAGGAAATGGACAGTCCGAACCCTTCTTCAGACCATCAGTGCAACCTGAAACATCATTTGTCCAATCCCTCCATAGATGCTGCCAAACCTGTTGAGTTCCATCTGCACTTTGTGTTTTGCTCATGATTCCATCATCTGCAGTTCCTTGTGTCTCCAAAGAAGATTAATCCTTAATTCAGGCACAGCTTAGATAGAAATAAAAGTATCACAAATGAAAAAAGCATATCCGTCCCATGAAGAAATGAAAAGAAGCATTACTTTCATTACTTCAAATGGTTTTATAAGTAAAAATCTCTTTCAAGCTTCTCACATATTATGGTTTACGTTGTCTGATGGTGTAGAATGACTGGTTTGTGATCTGTTTCCCCAACAACAGTGAGCATTGGATCTACCAGTGCAGATGGTCCATTTTGATGTTCCAACATTTGTCAAACAGCTGTAGGTGAAGTCTGACTGCGATAGTGCAAAGTGTACTGCACAAGAAGACGATGAGCCAGAAATCCCTGAAATCATTCATTCACTCAAGGTAGACTTGGACCAAGCAGCTACAATAAAGACAGCAGCCCACAGTACTCTTACCTGAAGAGCAGAGAGCATGGCAGAAATGATACTGAAGAGAAAGGTTGACGAATGGAAAAACAATGGATTGCCATTTTCTGTGCTGACTCATAAGTCCTAGGACCAGAATTAGACCATTCGGCCCATCAAGTCTACTCTGCCATTCATTCATGGCTGATCTAACTTTCCCTCTCAACCCCATTCTCCTGCCTTCTCCCCATAACTCTCCAGCTGTTTTTGACAAATAAGAACAGAAAATGCTGGAAACACCCAGCACATCAGACAGTCAGTCCCCCCTGCAGAGGGAGAAATGGTTAACATTCCAGGACCATGGCCGTTGTCCTGTGACAATAAATGAACATTTAAAAAGCTGCAATAGTTATAACTAAAACCCGACACAGAGGATCCCGAGCCTTCTTTCTACACCCACAGAAGCTGCCTGACCTGCTGAGTATTTCCAGCATTTTCTGTTTTTATTGACCTTGAACAAATTTGTTCAGTCGGATCTTTCGATGGGATCAGTTCTACTCTTAACTTACCAGCTTTTTTATTTGGAAGAAGGATAAATGTACTGCCTTTGTCTCCTCGTCACCTCCCAGTGTCATTTTTGGAGAGCAGAAAGACTAGAGGGTGTCTTGGTCTCCCAGTATATAATGCATTGTTCCATCATTGAATGTAACATTAACACAGAGTGTAACATATGTAACATGGACCGAGGACTGACTGCCTCTCTCTTGTGTTATTAATGTGTGCTCCGGATTCCTCCCACATCCCAAAGTTGCACTGGTTCGTAGGTACACAAAATTGCTGGAGAAACTCAGCGGGTGCAGAAGCATCTATGGAGCGAAGGAAATAGGCAACGTTTCGGGCCGAAACCCTTCTTATTTCCTTCGCTCCATAGATGCTGCTGCACCCGCTGAGTTTCTCCAGCAATTTTGTGTACCTTCGATCTTCCAGCATCTGCAGTTCCTTCTTGAACACTTGTTCGTAGGTTCATTGGCCCACGCTGACCGCCGATCACCTGTTCACACTAGTCTGAAGAAGGGTCCCGACCCGAAAAATCACCCATTCCTTCTCTCCAGAGACGCTGCCTGTCCCGTTGAGTTACTCCAGCCTTTTGTATCTATCTTTAGTGTGAACACGTGATCAGTGGTCAGCGTGGAGCTTTGTGGGTCGAAGGGCCTGTTTCCATGCTGTATTTTTCAGTTCAATTCAATTAATGAGCATGTGACAATAAACCAAAGTGACTGTGACCTCAGTCACATCGTGCGTAGGGTATTCCTCTCACCACCAGTGAGTTATAAAGGTTGGACCCTCCCGTAACTGCTTTTGACGCACAGGTCCAAACTTTGCAGAGTCGAGCAAAGTATCTTCCAGTGTCGAGAGATGCTGCCTGTCCTGCTGAGTTTCTGCAGCATTTTGTGTCTATCTTTGGTCTGCAAGACAGCCGGGTTGTCTTTCTAATTGTCCCGAGTAAATGCATAGTTTGGTCTGTGCAGTTTATTGCAGTCTCAATAAAACAGTCAGAATAGACAGGGGACATCCCTAATGCATTCCATAAACAGAAGCAGCCAGGGCTCCCAATTGAATGGGAGATACATCTCTGCCTCAGTAAATGCTTGGAATCCCCTTTACTCTTTAAGGCAGAAACCCAGTTTTCTATCCATCAGCTTGCAGTGGTCTCTAATCACCCTGCAATATTGGAAAACCATCATCTTTATCGGGCAGTTGTTATTTGTGTAATTGCTAATACTACAGCAAGAGACACCGTGGCGCTGCCTCACAGCGCCAGAGACCCGGGTTCGATCCCTACCTCAGATACAGTCTTTTTGGAGTTTGCACGTTCTCCTTGTGGCCACGTAGGTATCCTCTGTTTCCTTCCCAGGTTCCATAGACATGTGGGTCTGCAGGTTAATAGGCCTCTGTGAATTGCCCCTCGCGTGTAGGGAGTGGTCGAGAAAGTGGGAGAACGTAGAACTCGTGTGAACAGCTGGTCAGCGGACTTGGTGGGCTGGAAGGCCTGTTTCCATGCTCCCATGTATCTTTAAAGTAAACTAAACTACTGCCAGCAATCATGTCCAAGTTAAATGTAAGTATCGGTTTCAATGCTTGAGCCTTGTAGAGATGTGCAATCAAGTCAGGGAAACCAACTCTAATTTGCTTTGATTGCTACATATTGATCACCAATTATAAACCAGTAACTGCAGTTCCTTATCCTTAGTGATTGAACCAGTATCTGCAGAAACCAATTTTTAGTTTAATTTAGAGACACAGCGCTGAAACAGGTCCTTCGGCCCACCGAGCCCGCACATTAATACTATCCTACACACTAGGGACAATTTACATTTAAACCGTCAATTAACCTACAAACCAGTGCATCTGGAGTGTGGGAGGAAACCGGAGATCCTGGAGAAAACCCACGCAGGTCACGGTGAGAACATACAAACTCCATCTAGACTGCACCCATAGTCAAGATTGAACCCATATATCTGGCGCTGTAAGGCAGTAACTCTACCGCTGCGCCACCATGCCACCCCAATATTCAGAGTTTGAATTGGTTCGATTAAAACTGAATCCATCTAAATTCTTTCTTCTACTAGTTTTTTACAATGTGGCTTAGAAATCCTTTGATGTGAACATATTGAATAAGAGGAATGCACATTTGCATTTTTTAAAAACAGAATCTGCTCTGTAATTCTTCATATTTAGTAGCCAGAATTTTCGAGGTGCATTTGACGTAATATTTGAAGCATGTACATGTGGAAACCACTTTTCAATGTAGGATTCCAGAGATGGTTTTGTGGAAACTGTGTTGGGGCGATCTCTCCACTGTGTGAGATGCCTGCTGCAAGCTGCTGGGGCTAACTGGAGGACAGGGGACCACTGCAACTGTGTAGACTGTAAGCTTTACGGCCTGGCCATTCAACAAACAAATCACAGAAAGTGAGTCAGGGACAATACTTCACCGAATGGCAAAGCCATTGAAGGGCCAAATCTGCTCCTTTGTATGGAGCCTCAACAGTTAGATCCAGCCTCCCAATGGAAGTTTAAGTCAGGCACCACATTAGCAGAAAGCAGTGAAACCAGGGTTGCTCAAGTAGCTCATCTGTAGATCTGGCAACAGCCAAGGTCAATCTCCTTGAAATGTGGCTCTGCAAACATTTCATTAAATAAGTAGTATTATCTATCAACTATATTACTGCTAAATATATCGTGTTCTTTTCCTTAATTTTTTTTAAATGTTAAATTATAATTTGTAACGTAAATTAAGCTGCACTTACAAATCAAAACTCGTCACGTCAGCAATTAAATCATTTGTTATTCCAACCCTGAACCTCGGAGTAAACCTTTTTGCACCAGATTCCGGCCACAATATTTAAGCCAAGTTGTCCCTTTATTTTGATTAAACACAAGAATGGAAAGCACCAAAATATATCGAAATCACCAAATAAGCCATAGTGTTGATTTGTAGAATTATTTAGCAAAGTTAGCTATGGAAACTACGTCCCTGGCTGTATGATAGGGCACTTTTAATGAAGGAATAGCTTAGTGATATTTGGAAAGAATGGTGGTTTTGTTCCACAATTGTCATTAAACTCAACACGTTTGAACTTGAATCTGTCGGGAACCACTAGAATGTGTCATTATGTTTTATATTATTTAAATGTATTGAGCAAATGTTATTGTCATTTGAGCTTTCTTAGGAGGACTTTTAGTTGATCAGTTTGCTTCAGAATCTAATGATACTAGATATAAACACAGTGCCACTAAAATGCATTTACATCACAGTTTAAAATATCAATAATCACACATACAAGATTGTAGTACATACTCTTATTTATACAGCATTTTGTTATATATTGATTAGTTTATTATTTTTATTATTTTAGATATTTTTTGTATTCACTTATACAATATCTTTTTAAACAATGATGGTTCTTAACTTCACCAAATTTATTTGTTCAATTTAAGCAAAACAAAAAAAATCAACTTTAAAAAAAAAAACTATTTCCCAAAGTCTTGGTCATTTCTAAATACGTTTGTGAGTTTTGCTTTCTCTTTTTGTTAGGGGGTTGCAGTGGACATGTTTCTTTATCAGGTATATCTCTCTTTCAAGGCTTTATTTGTATTGGTAAGAAACTCACTGTATTGATTTTGTGATCTTTCAGCAGACTTCAATGCTATTGAGTAAGAAGGCTTCTCATTGCAAATTAGAGTACTTTTTTCGAAATTCCAGTGCCTCCTAATACTAAGGGTACAGAATTCCCTCTAGATTTAAGCTGCCTGAAGAAGACTCCTCAATCTTTTAACTATCATGCAAATGTCATTACAAATGGTGACTTGAATGTTAAGTAACATTTCAATAAGAATTAACAGCATTTGGAGAAAGCATACCTCTGTGTGACAGTGTTCCTTGGCACGCTGTACACAATGCAGAGCTTTCCGTTCAAGAAATACGTTATTTTCAGTTGACTGGTGGGTAACTGCAGGTATTTGAATACAGAATCCCCAGTTTGATGGGAGCTGTACTTAGTAGTTGGTCCATAGGAAAAGACCTTTACCAATGAAACTGCTGTAGAAGAACATGAGATATGAAGGATGCCATTGATTTATTTTATATAGGAACTTAGCCTCCTGTGTAGACTCGGATGATGTTGTCCCGGAAACACTACCCAGCACACTTTAAATGCATCCACAAGCCATATAAATGTCTGCATTTGTAAGTATTTCAAGAGGTTGTTTAGTACTTTGTAAGGGACATGACTGGTACATATTTGGTAACAATATGAATGTGTATTTTTAAGATACTTTTTTTGTACAGCTGAATTTGTACCCACTTGTGAAATCCTGATGAAGTATAAAATAAGTTGCCGAAAATGAAAGGTTGAGATGTGTTCTCAGCAAAACCACAGATGTAATGGCATGTTTCTTAGCACATTATTATACCCAATATTCCATTCAGCACTTGGCTTCAGTAGTTTATTTCTACAGTGGAACATTCTTGAGTTTATCTCGAAGCAAAAACAACACTGTGTAACTTCTTGTTAAATTAATTCTACTGTTTTGTGTCCTGTTAAGGAAGAAAAATGTTGTAGATTCTATTTTTGGCACTACATGTACATGTTTCACCTTGTCTTTTGTAAATATTATGTTGGAGAGAAAGTTTAAAATATGCCAGACATATTTTGGTTAAAGGGTTTGTACCAGTCATTCTTTTAATGAAATCACTGTGTAAGTTGGATGAATCTCTCAGATTCAGAGCTTTAGTAAAGCTGCTCATTTGCTTAATCATTCTGTCTTCACAAAGTGTGCTAATTAAAGTGTTCACAATCTGAATAACAGCTTTGAATACCCTGTGACATAGTGATGTGATCAACTTGTAAATGTGGCATGGAAATAAGGCAAGGAAGCATATTAAAACAGTGGTCGGGATAATCTGTCTTAAGGTGGAATTTGCCTTGTGGTATTTTACCTGACATTAGTCTATGGTTATTGCATCTGCCTCAACTACCTCCTTTAATATTCCACTGTGTGAAAATGTTGCCCCCCAGGTTTCCTTTAAATCTTTCCCCTCTCACCTTACACACATACCCACCAAATCTTGATTCCCCTGCCCTGAAAATAACACTATCCATTCACTCTATTCCCCTCATGATTTTAGGCACCTGCATAAGATCACCCCTCATTCTCCTGCACTCCAAAGAACAAAGTCCTAGCCTGCCCAACCTCTTCCTCCAGCTCAAGCCTTTGAGTACTGGCAACGTCATTGTAAATCTTCTCTACACTCCAGCTTGTGGAAGGTCATCAGCAAGCTATGGGGCTAGTAATAAAATAAAATAAAATAATTGCCAGCTATTTTTTCAGAGCTGTTCCCACTTAAATGGGAGCCCGACCACAACACCATCCAGGCACGGATGCCACTGCATTGTGAAGGCATGTTTTAGCAGTTGACCTGGACAACCAGAGGTTGTATCTCCACCATTAGCCTTCACCTCAGTTCAATAATAGTGAAATTTAGAACTTTTGTCATTCTTACAAATCCAATGATTTTCCACCGTTGATAAAATAAAATACCAACGCCACCAATCCAAGTAAGATGCATAATACCATGAGATAGGAAGACTTCCCCTACAAATCTAGATAGAATGGATGTGGAGAGGATATTTCCACTAGTGGGAGAGTCTAGGACTAGAGGTCATAGCCTCAGAATTAAAGGACATTCCTTTGGGAAGGAGATGAGGAGGAATTTATTTAGTGATAGTGTGTTGAATCTGTGGAATTCTTTGCCACAGAGGTTGTGGTTGCCGTCAATGGATATTTTTAAGCCAGTGATAGATTCTTGATTAGTACGGATGTCAACGGTTATGTGGAGAAGGCAGGAGAATGGAGTTAAGAGGGAGAGATGGATCAGCAATGATCAAATGCGGCGTAGACAAGTAGATTCATTCTGCTCCTATCACATGAACTTATGAAGCAATTAATTTTGCTGTGCAGTGTTTCTAGATGGACCCATCATTCCATTCTTGAACGCATTGTATTCCCCCTACTACAATCACCTAAAGACTGGTTCCAACCTATCCATTCCATCGCCTTCCCATTTCCTCCACAGATGCTACCTGACATGCTGAGTTACTCCAGCACTTTGTATCTTGCTTAAGATTCCAGCACCTGCAGTTTCTTGAGTCTCTCTTTAATATGCAAGTTCTTCCTTGGGTTGAATTGCGCTGTGTCACAGCCAGTGATCATGCAGGGTAGGGCCTGCTCACAACATGTGCACTTGGACAAGCACGGGAGTCAGGGACGACCAGGACGTCGATGATCTGCTGGACTAATCATGTGAATGGAGTCACTGGCTACAAGGAATGGTGAGTGGTTGCGCTATATGTTAATATTTAAATTTTTCCTTCCCATTTTATAGTGTCTTCAGTTAATTTTTTTGTGATTATTTTAATACGTTTGAATTAAAATTAAAGGCCGCTCTTTTAAAAAGGAGGTGGGGTGGAACTTCTTTAGTCAGAGGGTAGTTAATCTCATTACCACAGAGGGCTGTGGAGGACAAGTCTGGATATTTTTAAGGCAGAGATAGATAAGTTCTTGATTAGAATGGGTGTCAAGGGTTATGGGGAGAAGGCAGGATAATGAGATTAGGTTGTAGAGATCAGCTGTGATTGAATGACGGAGTAGACTCGACGGGCCAAATGGCCTAATTCTACTCTTATAATTTGTGAACTTATGTTTGGACTGTTTCCGTGCTCTAGGCGTGACTCTGTGCTGAAGGCTTGTTTCGATGCTGTAGGCATAACACGTGTTGTTAGCATGATTCCATGCTGTAGGCGTGTCACCGTGGTGTTTGGCCTGTTTCCATGCTGCAGGTGTGTTTCCGTGCTGTATGACTCATCACTCTTCAGGAGCCAAACGCAGGCACTAAGCACAAGCTTAGACGAGGCATCCTGGTCGGCAAGGGCTGAAGGGCCTCTTTCCATGCTGCATAATTCTGACTCTAACCACCATGGGCATTTAACAACCACCCAAAAGCCCTTGCGGATTAGCAAATCACCCGAAGCCTATCTTTTTCTGTTATGCAACAGGGACATCTCTTGGTTAAGAAGCATCGAGTCAATGCATCTGGAAGAAATAATCCTCTCATATCTCTGCCAAACCAGGGATGAAGCCAATGCATCCACTATCCCTGCAGCCACTTCATTTAAGATCTTAAGATAAAGGCCATCGTGTTCCTGGTATTTCCTGGACTTGAACCCTATTATTTTACCAATTTTTTTTTTTGGTTGTGTTAGAGAATGTTTCAGATTCTGAACATGGAAACAAAGAACAGCAGATGCTGATTAATACTCAAAAGGACATAACATACTGGAGTAATGCAGCAGGTCAGGCAGTATCTCTGGAGAACATGGAATAGATGACTATTGGGTCCAGACCCTTCTCCTGAAGAAGTCTGAAGCGAGGTCTCAACCCAAAACATAACTATTCATGTTCTCCAAAGTTATTGCTTGACCTGCTGAGTTACTCCAACACTCTGTCTTTTTGTTTTAAATGCCAGTAATAATCCAAATTGTACACTAGATGGTGGCAGAGTACAGTACGTTGCCTCTCAAAATGGTGCCTAGAATTTTGCATTTATCAATCAGTTATCACAACTTTTCCAGTTGTATAGAAGGGGATACAGACTTTAATACAATTGTAATTTAAACAGATTTTAAGTTAGTAAAAACAGAAAATGCTGGTAAGTCAACAGGTCAGATTGCAACTGTGTTAGCTGAGTTAGCTACTTTTTCCTCTTGATTTCATTGTCATACAGCATGGAAACAGGCCCTTTGGCCCAACTTCCCCATGCCAATCAAGATGTCCCATCCACCTGCCCACGTTTGGCCCATGTCCCTCTAGAGCTTTCCTATCCATTTACCTGTCCAAATGTCTTTTAAAATGTTGTGACAGTACCTGCCTCACCTCCCTCCTCTGTCATCTCGTTCCATGTACCCACTGCCCTACGTGTGAAAAAGTTGCCTGTTGGTTTCCTATTAAATCTTTTCCCTCACTTCAAACCTTTGTCCTCTGGTTCTTGATTCCCTAACTCTGGGTAAAAGAGTGTGCACCTATTCCCCTCATGATCTAATACACCTCTATATCAGATCATCCCTCATCGCCCTGTGTTCCAAGAAATAAAATCCTCACCTGCCCAACCGCTCCCTTTAGCTCAGCCCCTCAAGTTCGGGGAACATCCTCGTAAACCTTCTCCACACTTTTAATCCAGTCGGCTGGGTCTTCTTTGCTTTTAGAATCTGCGACCATATCAGCAATTCAAATATTGCAATAGTTACTGTTTAGGGTACATTCTTTTATGTCCTTCACTCAGGCATTACCCCACATTGACATTCCAGTACAACCTCATCAGTGACAATAATCTATTATATTCATAATAGATCATGAGTGATCTATAACTCCTCCCTGTCATTGACAAAGCATTCAAGAGTCTAGAGTGTTTCATTGTCATTGGCACCAACAAGGGAACAGTAAAATTCTTACTTACAGCAGGTTAACTAACATGCCTGTAAACGCAGTGCACAGATTAAATGTAATAAGCAAACAGAACAGTACAGCATAGGAACAGGCCCTTCACCCACAATGTCTGTGCTGAACATGATGCTAAGATCAACCCTTGCCTGCCTGCTAAAAAATAAATCAATAAATGAATAACCACAACACTAGCGCAAAATATCATTGTCCTTGGTGTGACCAAAGGCAGTCCATAGAAGTTCACAATTGAGATTTGTGTTGTGTGTTGTTTGGAAGAAGCTATTCTTGAAACTGGAGCTCACGGTTTTCAGACTCCTAAACCTTCTTGCCAATGGTAGGAGCGAATCATTATCCCTGTTTCTCTCTCCACAGATGCTGCGTTCATTGTTGATTTTTCCCAGACATTCTGCTTCTACTTTATGGAAGGGGCAACAGCCCAGAGAATGTGGACACCACAGGCCACACAGCGGCAGTGCAGGTAAGGGCCAATACCAACACTAGCCTCAGCTCTTCAGTGCACTAAACCTAAATTAATTGATCATATAAATCAGGAACTAAAAGGGGTGGCCAGGCCAGGCCAGACCGTGTGTGATTTGGTGGCAATCATTGACGTTTCCAGGAATGTCGGCTCAGGGTGACTAACACAGGATCTCAAACTCGACCTTTTAGAACAAATACAAAATGTTGTCATCATCAAGCAGGGTCAACATGGTTGTATGAGAGCAGAAAAATATGCTTTGCAGCGGTGACAAACCTAATGAATGAATGAATGAAGAAGTTTAAATTTAAATGAAGAGCCAATACTGATACTGGTTTATTATTATCACATGGACTGAGGGACAGCTGTCCAGGTGAATCATATCATACGTGAGAACAATCATACCTGTGGCATTACCATAGCTTGCGAGGACACCAGAGTACTTGGAGGAAATCCATGCGGTCACAGTGAGAAGGTGCAAACTCCACACAGACAGCACCTGAGGTCAGGATTGAACCCAGATCTCTGATGCTGTGAGGTCACAGCTGTGTCACCCAGTTATTTATTGTGCCAGTATGGGCATGAACTACAACTGTGGGGAGAGGGGGCAATCTGAAAATGACTCCATGTAACATGACAGCATTTGACAGCGTACAGAAATGTATATTGGTTGTGGCGGGAGGCAATAGAGGCAAAGGAGTAGATATTGTGTAGGAAGAAAAACTGCAGATGCTTAGTGTGTCTATCTCAGGAGGAGATATTATTCTGTACAGGAACAGGCTCGAGTCCTGAATGCCATGTGGCTGATTGGTAAGAACATGTCAGGGCTGGAGAGAGGGAAGGAAGGATCCAATTACTGTTGCGACAATAACAAAGGTACAAATAAGAAATAAATTATATGGAGGATTAAGAATACAAAGGTAGAAACCAGCAAGCAGGCCCACACTGGATATGTGGATTAATTTCTGAATCGGATGCAAGCTGGCATTGAATCAAAGAGATTAAATGTGAAATTCAAGGAGTTTCGTGGGAGAAAGGGTTTCAATTGAGAAGGAAGTGGTCTGTAGCAGGGAAAGAGTGAAGAGTTTTACTGAAGAAGGGTTTCGGCCCGAAACGTTGCCTATTTCCTTCGCTCCATAGATGCTGCTGCACCCGCTGAGTTTCTCCAGCTTTTTTGTGTAACCCAAGAGTTTTACTGAGCTTGGCTTCACTTGAATCCATATCATAGAGTTCTCGAATCATACAGCATGGAAACAGGCACCGGCCCAACTTGTCCAAGATGCCCCATCTAAGCTAGTCCCATTTACTCACGTATGACCCATATCCCTTTAAACCTTTCCTATCCATGTACCTGCCCAAGTTTCTTTTAGAATGCTGTTACAGTATCCACCTCAACTAGCACCTCTGGCAGCTTGTTCCGCATACCAACATGAGTAAAAATGTTGCCCCTCGGGTTTGTGTTAAATCTTGCCCCACACCTCAAACATTTGTGATTTCCCTCGCGACTTCACTGGAAACTGCATCCTGGCAAAACTGGGGCTGAATGTAAAATCTAAACCCATGTTAGAAGTTTGAAAATGTAAAGAGGAATGAACAGTGTTCTACACGCGAAGCTGCATCATTGCAGAATCTCAGCAAAGGCAAACCACTGAGCAGTTGCATCGATACATATTGTAGATACATAGAAAATAGGTACAGGAGCAGGCCATTCGGCCCTTCGAACCAGCACCGCCATACACTGTGATCATGGCTGATTATCCACAACAGTGTAACAACAGGGAAAGATAGTGAGAGATCACAGTAGAGCACAGGAACGGGCCCTCCGGCCCAGAATGTGAAGTGTTGTGGTAACTCAGCGGGTCAGGCATCTCTGCAGAATGTGGATTGATGACGCTTTGAGTTAGACTTTGAAGAAGGGTCCCGATCCGAAAGATCACTTGTCCATGCACTCCAGAGACGTTGCCTGATCTGCTGAGTTGCTCCTGCACTTCTTGTCCTTCTATGTAATACAGTATCTGCAGTTCCTTGTTTTGACATGATGCCCCACTAATCTCCTCTCCCTGTACATGATCAATATCCCTCTATTGGTTACATATCCAGATGCTTATCTAAAAGCCACCATCATATTTTCTTCCACTACCACCTCTGGCAGCGTGTTCCTGGCATTCACCACACTCCATGTAGAAAAAAAACCTGCCCCCTTTAATTATCCCCCTATCATCTTAAAGCTCGTGGCTGGAGATGTTATAAAGATCTTTGTCACACCCCTGCACTCTTGCCTTTATCAATAAAACCTGGGCTAGTTCCCATTAGAGATTGGTGGAAACACAAAAAGGCAGTGTCAACCTGGTTTATGAAAGGGAATCGATGTTTCGTCATTTTGTTCGAGTTGTTTTTAATATAGTCCAGTGGATCAAAAGTGAACCAGCATGTCTAGCTTTCCTAATGGCACTTGATCAAGTGCCAGTTAAAAGTTTATAACACAAGAAAGAGCTAATGGAGATAAGTAATTACTTTAGATAGAGAGTTGCTTAACAAGCAGAAAACAAAGGGCAGGGAAAAAACAAGTAATTTCCAAGTTGAAAAGCTGTAACTAATGGGGCAACTCGAGGATCAGTTGAAACAGGGCGGACCAGGTGAAAGTTGCAATCTCCCACCCCGAAACAGACCCTTATGCCCATCAAATCTGATCTAATTAGTGATAACCCTGTACGCTAGCACTATCCTACACACTAGGGATCATTTACAATTAACAGAAACCAATTAACATACCTGCACATCTTTGGAAACCATGGCACCTGGAGAAAACCCACGCGTACACAGGGAGAATGTACAAACTCTGTACAGAGAACACCCGTAGACAGGATTGAACCCAGGTTTCTGCGCTGTAAGGCAGCAACTCTACCGCTGTGCCACTGTGCCACCCTATGGAGGGAATGGGCAGGTGACATTTTGGGTCTGGTCCCTTCTTCAGACTAGGTGTCACAGGTCTGCTACATCATGTCAACATCCAGTAAGAGGCAGGTACAGATGATGGCGGGCCTGGTCATCTGCTTGCTGCCATTGGACTTTATCTAAGGAACTGTTGCGCCACTGTGCTGAACACTATACTCTGTATCTACCCCCTTTGTTCTGTATATATTGTACTTGAATTTGACTTGATTATATTTATGTGTAGTATTATCTGATCTGAATATTGAACAGTACAACACAAGAACAGGCCTTTCGGCTCACCATGTCTGTACCTAACATCATGTCTAGACTAACTCTCACCTGCCTGCACATACTCCATATCCCTCCCTTCCCTGCATATCCTTGTGCCTATCCAAACGTCTCTTAAATACCACTACCGTAATCTCTGGCAACACATTCCAGGCACTTGCCACCCTCTGTGTGAATAAAACGAGCCCTACACATCTTCTTTAAGCTTTGTCTCTTTAACCTCAAAGCTCTGCCCTCTTGTATTTGATTTTTCCATCCTGGGATAAAGGTTTGAATATTCGGCGATATCAATATTCACTTCTCTAACTTCAAGTAGCCCTTGCTTTTCCTCTCACCATCCCTCCCCCATCCTAGGTCTCTGACTCGTTTCACTGTCCTCCTGACGTTAGTGATTGTATGCCTCGTTGACACCTTCCCCTCAGCTACCAATGATCCATTCGACATTTTCCTAGATCTTCGTCCATTTGATCTCTCGTTTCCACACCTTCCCCTTCCCTATCTCGATGTCTCCCTCTCCCAACTCACAGTCTGAAGACGGGTCTCAATCTGAAACATCACCCATTCCTTCTCTCCAGAGATGCTGCCTTACTCCAGCATCTTGTGTCTATCTTCGGTGTAAACCAGCATCTGCAGTTCCTTCCTGCGTCCTTGTCCTGACCCTAAACTAACAGAAACATTGGCGCAAGAAAAGCAACAACAGTCTCAAGGGCCCTGCAGGAATTATTCTGATTAGGCCGTGTTTTATAATCTGATGATCTCAGTCAATATATCGCAAACATCTGCACTGCCTTAAAGTCCAACTGTGAATTAACTTTTGGCTTCTCTACCAGAGTTTCCTTGTCTCGTAGCCACTCTTCTGAAGAGATCTGCTTTTGTTTACATTAACAGTGTACTCAACAGGAAATGCCTAGTCCAATCTATGCTTCAACTCCTGTCTATCTGTGCCAGGGAATAGTATCATAGATCAGCTGTTGGATTAAGACTACATGCTGCGGAGATTTAAACAAGGAAACTGTTTCTGCAGATTGTCGATCTGTAAGAAGCAACTGTAGATGCTGGTTTAAAGCAAAGCCTGAAGAAGGGTCTCGACCTGAAAAATTATCTATTCCTTTTCTCCAGATGCTGTCTGACCCGCTGAGTTACTGCAGCTTTTTGTGTCTATCCGTTGTAGATTTGTAACGCAGAACCTTAGCAGGTTCTTATCAGAATAAAAATGAAAAATGAAGTGTCTGTCTCACAACTTTCATAAACTTGGAACAGTCCGAAGCATTTTACAATCAGTGAACTATTAGAAGTGCGGTGACTTAACTGGGCAAACTGCCCAGAACAAGATACACAAACAGCAATCCAATAACTCAGCGGCTCAGGCAACATCTCAGGATGACATGGTTTCAGGCCAGGACCCTTATTCAGAGGTCTGACCTCCAGTCTGAAGAAGGGTCTCGACCTGAAACGTCGCCCAATCCTTCTTTCCAGAGATGCTGCCTGTCCCACTGAGTTACTCCAGCTTTTTGTGTCTATCTTCGAGTTACTTCAGCACTTTGTGTAAGATTCCAGCATCTGTAGTTCTTGGTGTCAACAGCAATGCTATAATGATCAGATAATTTTTAGTAAATTGATTAGAGAATAAATACTGTCCAAAGCACTGCGTAGAATACCTCGCCTTCCTTCGAAACAGTGTGATGGAATCTTTTATGTTCACTTTGAAACCAGACAGGGTCTTGATTTAAAGTATACTTCAAAAGACATTTGAAATGATCGATGATAGTTACACGTCTACATTGATGTGTTCATAGAGAGATTTAGTGTCTGCTGAATGTTAGAAGATTGAGATGAAAAGCAATGGCCATCACATTTAAAAGTCTCAACATTTGAAGGATAAGTTGAAAATGTGCTGTGGCAACACTATTACTTCAAATAAAGATACAGGGGTCGTGAAAGTCAAGAAAGAACTTGCAGATGCTAGAGATCTGAAATAAAAACAGGAATTGCTGGAGTTACTCAGCAGGTCAGGCAGCATCTATGGAAAGAGAATCGACTAATGTTTCAGGGCCAGGACTCGTTATCAGAACTCGGTGGTGAAAGCAGGGCCAGGAAGCACCTGGTGTATCACACTGATGGACCAAGCTTTCTAGTTTTACTTAGCTGATCAACTTCACTTGTACCGAGGTACAGTGAAAAGCTTTTGTTACGTGCTATCCAGTCAGCAATCTTGAGCAAAACACAAAGTGTTGGGGGAACTCAACGAGTCAGGCAACATCTGTGAAGGGAACGGACAGGTGACGTTTCAGCTCAAGAACCTTCTTCAGTAAAAGGGGTGAGGAAGCTGGAACAGAGAGATTGGGTGGTACAAAGCCTGGCAAGTGATAGGTGGATACACGTGGGGGGGTTGCTTGTAGATGGGTGAAGCTAGAGGTGAAAAGGAGACAAATGGATGTTGGAAAGGGGAGAAGGAGTGAAATATAAAGCCGGGGGGGGGGGGGGGGGGGGGATATGGGGGGGGGGTGTATGGGGGGGAGGAGGAGGGATAATCGGGAAATGAGGGACAGGAATGGGAGCTAGGTGTACAAAGGAGGGGAAAGGAGTAGGGTGGCTGGGGGAGTGTGGGGCAGTGGGAGATAGTGAACAACGCATTTGAACAGATCAATGGTACTTTATCGTCATGTGTACCTGGCACAGTAAGACTCCTTTTTTGCATAGACTTCAGTAAAAATCTTACCACACATAGGCAGAATCATACTTAAATACAAAGTGTAAGAACCGTAGATTATACCGTGATCGTACACGAGGGTCGCCACGCCTCCAGCGCCATTTTGTATGATTCAAGTCTAAAGTTGTTAAAAATGTAGGGTCTTAGCTTGGCCATAAGGATCCGTTACCCTGGCGACGGCACGGTTGGCCTCCACCGCCGCTCCGTGCCGCTGCAGGCTGCGTCCGATCCGCACGCTCGGCCTCTCAGAGCGGCCCCTGACCCACTCAAGCCCCAGGACGCTGCAGGGCCTCCAGCGGGGCCCGGTCTAATGGAGCCTCAGGCTGCTTCAGCGGCCCACCCCACAGATAAGAAAGGTGGACTTTCTCTTCAGTGCAGATTTAGCAACAGTTAGCAAGGTTTAAGAAAGGTTTGGTCTGCAGAAGGGTCTCGACCTTTTCCTTTTCACCAGAGATGCTGTCTGACCCACCGAGTTACTCCAGCTTTTTGTGTCTATCTTTGGTTTAAACCAGCATCTGCAGTTCCTTCCTACACATTAAGAAACATTTAGACAGGTACATGGATAGGACATGTTTAGAGGGATATGGGCCAAAGTCAGGCAGGTGGGACTAGTGTAGATGGGACATGTTGGCAGTGTGGGCAAGTTGGGCCGAAGGGCCTGTTTCCACACTGTATCACTCTATGGTGCTCTAATCTGTTGAAACAAAACATTAGAGAGAGAGACAGTTTAGTCAGATGTTTACTTCGTCTGCCTCTTCCAACAAAACACCATGAACTGGCCAAGGCTCTGAAGATCAACCAAACCACCAGAGCGTTTTCTCAGGGTATTGTTAAGAAATGAGCTTTCAACTCTGAGTAAAACATAGCAGGACCCTTGTTACATCTGGCAGTGACCGTGGCATCTTAATAGAGAAACGGTCACTCATTTAATGAGCTCAAAGCTGTGAATGTGGGAAACTTGAAACAATAGGAACATTGTTCCAGACTCATCACATGTTACCAGCATTGATGAGCAGAAGGGGAATGGAACAGTCCTGACTTGAATTCTGCTGCAGCACTTGAAAAATAGGGAGGAAAAGTTTCTGAAACAGAGAGTGTGGAGAGATTACAAAGTCATTTCTGGGCATTCGGCCGCCCGCTAAGTACGGCCAATGATCCTTTAAAGACAGTGTTAGTATTCAGTTCAGTCCTCAGCACCAACGATATCATACCCTCGTGACCATGTGCCAGCGTTCAGTGTTTCTTTCAATACATGCTGCCCACTCTTCAGCTTTTTTCCTGTTTTTAATCTGTCACTGTGACTCTATTTCAGTTTTGCCAAATTCTCCAAAACTCAAAATTAATCGCCAAATTAATTCTCCACTAATTTTCCATAACTCGTATTTCCAGCATATGTTGTTGTTATTTTTCAGCTTATCACCAACTTACTGTCGGAATAAATTTCTCTTTCTGCTTTAGGAAGACATTCTGATAGAATTCTGAGGGAATTAAAGCCATAAGCAAAGTGCTGGAGGAACTCAGTGGGTCAGGCAGCATCTGTGGAGGGAACACACAGGTGACGTTTCAGGTCGGAACCCTTCCTCAGACTGATTGCAGTGGGGGAAAGCTGGAAAAGAGAGGTGGGGGCTGGGCCTTGTCAGTATTTCCAGGGCTGGCAAAGTGTGGAGTCATGCATTCTGGTAGTGGGAATAAAGGTGTAGACTATTTTCAAACTGGGGAGAGAATCCAGAAATCGGAGGTGCAAAAGGACTTGGGAGGATAACCAAAAAGTTAATTTGCAAGTTGAATCGGTAGTAAGAAAGGCAAACGCAATGCTAGCATTTATTTCAAGAGGACTAGAATACAAAAACAGGGATGTAATACGGAGGCTCTATCAGATGCTGGTCAGGCAGCATTTAGAATATTGTGAGCAATTTTAGCCCCCATATCTGAGGAAGGATGTGCTGGCTCTGGAGAATGTTCAGAAGAGGTTTACAAGAATGATCCCAGGAATGAGTGGGTTAACATACGATGAGCGTTTGATGGCACTGGGCCTGCACTCGCTGTAGTTTAGAAGGATGAGGGGGAACCTGATTGAAACTTACCAAATAGTGAAAAGCTTGGATAGAGTGGATGTGGGGAGGATGTTTCCACAAGTGGGGGAGTCTAGGACCAGAGGTCATAGCCTCAGAATTAAAGGATGTTCCTTTAATAAGGAGATGAGGAGCTATTTATTTAGTCAGAGGGTGATGAATCTGTGGAACTCTTTGCTACAGAAGGCTGTTGAGGCCGCCAATGGCAGAGATAGATAATTCTTGATTTGTACAGGTGTCAGGGACGATGGGAAGAAGGCAGGAGCATAGATCAGGGAGAGATAGATCAGCCTTGATTGAATGGCAGAGTAGACTTGATAGGTGAAATGGCCTAATTCTGCTCCTATCACTTATGGTCTTTCTGTACCTTCTCATATGCAAATCTGTTAATTTCCTGCCATTACTCAATTGCAGTTCCTATTTTATACCAGTACTTTAAGAAGGAAGATCACGAGGTGGAATTTATATCCCTGCAGCTTCATAAAATGTGAATCCTCAACGTGTGAGGTGCTGTCATGATGGACAACCCAGCATTGATCACCCAGATTTGTTCATTGATACACAAGCATTAAAAACAGGATACTATAGATACCCACTTTTACATGTTTTATTGTTAACAATTAAAAAAATTAGTTACAAAACTATTTTTGCAGGCATTCTCTCGAAAAGACAGCTTAAAATGATTTTGAAGTAAATTGCTAGTACATTTTAAAAATATATTGTTAAGACTGCAGTAACTTTGCATTGATTAAACACTTAGAGCTCTCCCCCCCTGCTTCATCTACACATTGTGAATCTCCATGGCCTCCTCCATCTAGACATGCCATTCAAATCTTTAAAGATGTGCAAATTGATATATTTCCCCATTCTGTTATAACAATCACGAGATGTACACGCTCCTAAATATTTTCACCACTCCCCTCAAGCTGCTCGTTTACTCCATTGAATCGGTGTTAATTCGTGGCACAAATTTCAGGACTATGGGTTTTTTAGGATGCATGGGCCCTTTCACATCAATTTCCAACGGGATCTGGAACAGAAAAAGCAAACAATACATTAACAGAAAAGTTCAAGTTGAGATTGGTGAAAGTTTCATCTCATTATCCTCTCCAGTGCTTTTGTTTTGCAGTAGGTTTAGGTTTATTATTACCACGTGTACAGAGGTACACAATGAAGAGCTTTCCAATCAAATTAGATTGTGTATAAATACAATTAAGCCAAACCCAAAAGCAATGGATAGAGCGAAGAGAAAGATACAGTGTGCAGAATATAGTTCTCAGCATCAAAGCCCAACACTTCTAGAGGAAGAGTCCAATGAGAATCAGGACTGTACGCCAGCTTATGAAAGGACCGTCCACAAGCCTGATAACAGAGGGGAAGGAGCAGTTCCTCAGTCTGGTTTCAGGCGTATATATCCTCTGCCTGATGAGAGAGAGGAGAAGGAGGAATGCCATGGGTAGGACAAGCCTGATTATGCTGGCTATGTTCCCGAGGCAGTGTGCATTGTAAATGAAGTCGAAGGTGGAAAGGCTGGTCTGTGGACTGCGTTATATCCACAAATTTAAGCAAACTTAATAAAAAAAAATAAAGCTGCATTGATTGACAATTTACAATCCATCGATGTACTCAAAGTTTGGAGTACTAAACTAATAACTGAATTGTTCAGGCTAAATAAATACATATTTTAATTCGTTAACTTACGATATCCATTAGCCAGGCATAATTAATAAACATATGTGATGTGAGAGATGATGCACACCATCACAAAAAACAATGCCCCGTCTATTTTCCTCTACAGCAGGATTATAAAAACCTAAGTTTAAAATGGAATTTCACAGTGCCAATGTCTTTTTCATGTAATTCCTCTGAAGAGCTCACCGGCGTCTCGTCACAAGTCACAAAAGTCAGGCGTTGCAGGAGTGAAACAAGTGCCATCTTGATCACAAGTTGAGCGAACCTCATCCCAATGCAGTTCCGAGGACCCATCCCAAACGGCAGGTAGACGGCAGGATCCCACAACTCCCTTTCTTCCTTACTGAACCTAAGGAACCAAATAAAACATGGATAGCTATCAAATTTGGCAAGAAGATATGGTTGACGAGTGGAATACCTTGAAACTATAGTCTTGCCTTCCGTCTTAGCTTCTCCCTCGCATTTAAAGGGACCTAGTGTTTGAGTTAGATATTGGATGCCAAGCTTCATGCACAATGTCAGAGTCACATAGACCATTCGGCCCAACTTGTCCATTTTGACCAATATGCCCCATCTAAACTAGTCCCACTTCCTGCATTTGGTCAATATTCCTCCAAACCTTTCCTGCCCTTGTGCCTGTCCAAGTGTCTTTTAAACAATGTTATTGTACCTCCATCAACTACCTCCTCTGCCCGCTCATTCCATATACCCACCACCCTCTGACCCTAGCCTGTGAATCTTCAGAGCCAAAGATTTAGTAACATTGTTCGTCGACAAAAGGCAACGTTTTTGGAAGGGTGTGCAAAGATTCAAGCAGTTACCAAAGTTACCTGCTGGGAACATTTCTCCAAGAAAACCTCAATTAATTCAATTAAGCTATATTTATCTATGGAATTATAGAATTATATATTATTCGCTCATCAGTCTGAAGAAGGGTTTCGGCCCGAAACATTGCCTATTTCCTCCTTCGCTCCATAGGTGCTGCCTCACCCGCTGAGTTTCTCCAGCACTTTTGTCTACCTAAGCTATATTTATCAACAGGTTTTTTCCTTCAATTGTGACACTAATGGGACTGTCCCACTGTACGAGCTAATTCAAGAGTTCTCCCGAACCCGGAGAATTACGGTAATAGCCGCTCGTAGGTACTCGGGGCTTTCGTGGACATTTTTCAACATGTTGAAAAGTCTTCACGAGCTTACCACGTTTCCCGAATACCTGCCGTTAGCGTTACGAGCCACTAAGAGACGTCCCCGAGCTCAGACGTACCCATTATGTACATTCTACGTGCTTACCACAAGTTTGATTTTTTAAATAAACTCGGGAGAGCTCTTGAAATAGCTCGTACAGTAGGACAGCCCCTTTACTTATAATATGATAACCTAACTACAAGTTCAAAGAAATAAATGTTTTAATCAATTCCACTTACATTATCCATTAACTAAGCATGATTACTGTGTGTACAACAGAAATGCCAGTACGCCTTACAGTGCACCATCACAGACAAAGCACTCTCTGTCTATCTTTCCTTCATGCCCCCTCTTCAGCCAAAAACACTTGCCACTGATTGCCCTGAAGTCTGTTCAGTTCAGCGCTTCATCCTTGCAGGCTCCCAGTTTGGGAAAGTTGTATCAGAAACATTTACAAACACAGAGACATTCAACACGGCAGTGTTGGCAAACATAGTCCTCCCTGTGTCTGCCCTCCCTGGTCTGGCCCCAGACAGATACAGTCTTTGGCAGGTAGCCAAGTCATGCTCCAACACGCCAAGCTTCCATGAGCAAGATCCGGAAGACCTGACAGAGGGAACTCCATAACTTAATCTCCATAGTCAATGACGAGTTATCGGCTTTACGTTCCATCTGCTGCCTTCAAAATCTTTGTTGTCTGGTCTTTTCTTGGCCCTAGACCCATTCTGTACACCAGTTCCCAGGCCGGGAAGGAGGAGATCAAAGAATAAGATATACATGCATATACTGCAGATGCTGGTTTAAACTTAAGATAGACACAAAATGCTGGAGCAATTCTGAAAGGGTTTGAAGAAGGGTCTCAACCAGAAACGTCCCCCATTCCTTCTCTCCAGAGATGCTGCCTGTCCCGCTGAGTTACTCCAGCATTTTGTGTCTGTCTGCACTTGGAAAGACATTGCTTCGAGCCATCCATGGAAACAAATGACAATAAACCTCAATTGGTTATCAAAGAACACAGATGATGGCAGGTACTGGTTTAGAGATTGCTGGTTTTAAGAGAGAACATCATTGTTACTCACCTCTCGGGTCTGAACTCCTCTGGTTCTGGCCAATACTTTGGATCACGGTGCAGGGCATAAACAGGAATCACAATCACCGTGTCCTTGGGAATGGTCACCCCATTGAGTTTGACATCTTTCTTGCAGATTCTTTCCAAGCGGGGTCCAGGAGGAAATAATCGAAGTGTTTCACAAATCACCATTTCCAGGTACTCCAAATACATCACGCCATCGTATGTGGGAGGAGCCTTCACAGAGAAAAACACTTAACAACAGCATGGGAAATCAGTACAGATGGGAGATGATTATCGAAGCCAGTCATGTTGGAAATTAAAATACATTGTGCGGGAAGAATACTTCTTGTCATGTACTGTTAGGAAAAAATATTTTGATTTGCAGGAAATCCAGAACCCAGGAATTTAGTTTTAGTTTAATTTAAAGAGAGCAGGACAACAGGCCCTTTGGCCCAGCTTGCCCACACCAGCCAACATGTCCCAGCTATACGTCCCACCTGCCCACATTTGGTCCGTATCCCTCCAAACCTGTCCTCTCCATGTACCTGTCTCTTAAATGTTGGAACAGTCCCTGGCTTAACTACCTCCTCTGGCAGCTAGTTCCATGCACCCACCACCCTTTGAGTGAAAACATCACCGCTCAGATTCCTATTAAATCTTTTCCCCTTCAGCTTAAACCTATATTTTCTGGTCCTCCATTAGAAACATAGAACATAGAAAATAGGTGCAGGAGGAGGCCATTCGGCCCTTCGAGCCAGCACCGCCATCCATTGTGATCATGACTGATCGTCCCCTATCAATAACCCGTGCCTGCCTTCTCCCCATATCCCTTGACTCCACTAGCCCCTAGTGCTCTATCTAACTCTCTCTTAAATCCATCCAGTGATTTGGCCTCCACTGCCCTCTGTGGCAGGGAATTCCACAAATTCACAACTGTCAGGGAGAAAAAGTTTTTTCTCACCTCAGTCTTAAATGACCTCCCCTTTATTCTAAGACTGTGGCCCCTGGTTCTGGACTTGCCCAACATTGGGAACATTTTTCCTGCATCTAGCTTGTCCAGTCCTTTTATAATTTTATATGTTTTTATAAGATCCCCCTCATCCTTCCAAACTCCAGTGAATATAAGCCTAGTCTTTTCAATCTTTCCTCGTATGACAGTCCCGCCATCCCAGGGATCAATCTCGTGAACTATGCTGTACTGCCTCAATCACAAGGATGTCCTTCCTCAAATTAGGAGAACAAAACTGTACACAATACTCCAGATGTGATCTCACCAGAGCCCTATACAACCTGCAGAAGAACCGTGCGGAACCTTATCAAAGACTTTCTGAAAGTCTAGATACACTACATCCACTGGCACCCCTTCATCCATTTTACTTGCCACATCCTCAAAAAATTCCAGAAGATTAGTCAAGCATGATTTCCCTTTCATAAATCCATGTTGACTTGGACTAATCCTTTTACTGCTATCCAAATGCCCCATTATTACCTCTTTAATAATTGACTCCAGCATCTTTCCCACCACTGAAGTCCGGCTAACTGGTCTGTAATTCCCCGTTTTCTCTCTCGCTCCTTTCTTGAAAAGTGGGATAACATTAGCTATCTTCCAATCCACAGGAACTGATCCTGAATCTATAGAACATTGAAAAATGATCACCAATGCGTCCACTATTTCTAGAGCCACCTCCCTGGGGACACTGGGATGCAGACCATCAGGCCCAGGGGATTTATCATCCTTCAGTCCCATTAGCCTACCCAATATTATTTCTCGCCTAATGAACATTTATTTCAGTTCCTCTACCCCCTTAGATCCTCTGTCCTCCAGTACATCTGGGAGATTGTTTGTGTCTTCCTTAGTGAAGACAGATCCGAAGTACCTATTCAACTCTTCTGCCATTTCCTTGTTGCCCATAATAAATTCACCCGTGTCTGCCTTCAAGGGACCCACATTTGACTTTGCTACTCTTTTTTCCTTAACATATCTAAAGAAGCTTTTACTGTCCTTCTTTATATTCCTGGCCAGCTTCCCTTCATACTTCATCTTTTCTGCCCGTTTTGTTTCCTTCTGTTGTCCTATGAAAGTTTCCCAATCCTCTGGCTTCCGGCATTTCTCCTTGCTGTGTTATACATCTTTTCTTTTAGTTTTATTCTATCCCTAACTTCTCTTGTCAGCCACGGTTGCCTCCTACTCCCCTTAGAATCTGTCTTCAGTTTTGGAATGAAATGATCCTGCGTCTTCCGGATTATGCCCAGAAATTCCTGCCATTGCTGTTCCACCGTCATTCCAGCTAGGATCCCTTTCCAGTCTAATATGGCTAGCTCCCCTCTCATGCCTTCATAATCCCCTTTGTTCAACTGCATCACTGCCACCTCCGATTTAACGTTCTCCTTCGCAAATTGCAGATTAAAACTAATCATATTATGATCACTATCTCCAAGCGGTTCCTTTACCTCAAGTTCTCTTATCATATCTGGTTCATTGGACAACACTAAATCCAGAATTGCCTTTTCTCTGGTCGGCTCCATTACAAGCTGCTCTAAGAATCCATCTCGGAGGCATTCTACAAACTAATTTTCTTGGGGTCCTGAACCAACCTGATTTTCCCAGTCTACCTGCATATTGAAATCCCCCATCACCACAGTGGCATTACCTTTGTTACATGCCAGTTTTAACTCCTGCTGCAACTTACACCCTACATCCCGGCTACTATTTGGGGGTCTGTAAATAACACCAATTAACGTCTTCTTGCCTTTACAATTCCTCAACTCAATCCACAGTGATTCTACCTCGTCAGTCCCTATGTTTTCCCTCACAAGGGACTGAATTCCATCCCTCACCAGCAAAGCTAGCCCCCCCCCTCCTCTGCCCACCTGCCTGTCCTTTCTATAGGATGTATAACCCTGAATATTAAATTCCCAGGCCCGATCCTCCTGCAGCCACGTCTCAGTAATCCCCACAATGTCATATCTACCAACCTCTAACTGAGCCGCAAGCTCATCTACTTTACTTCTTATACTTTGAGCATTCATATACAATACTTTTAATTCCTTACGCATCTCGCCTTTCACATCGATCCCTATTACACTTGGCCACACTCTCCTGTCCCTTTGTGAGCTTCCTTTCCCGTTAATTCTGGGGTCATTAACCATCCCTTTATTCTCTTTCCCTTTAACTCCATCCTCAACTATCCCATTTGACATCCCACCCCCCTTACCATTCACCTACTCTAGGCCAGAGACTCTGTGCATCTACCCAATCTAGTCCTCTCATGATCTTATACACCTCTATAAGATCACCCCTCATCCTCCTGCACTCCAAGGAATAGAGTTCCAGCCTACTCAACGTCTCCCTGTAGCTCAGACCCGCTAGTCCTAGCCACATCCTCGTAAATCCTCTCTGTAAATTTTCAGCTTGACCTACAGGACCTGTGTGCATGTTGGTTTCTGAATTCCTTGCATTATAACAATGGTTACAACTGAATGATTACAGATACAGGCATGGAAAGAGGCTCTTTGACCCATTGAGTCCATTCCAACCACAATCTATGTTATCCCACTTTTGCATCCAATCCCTATACACTTGGAGCAATTTAGAGGTCAATTAACCTGCAAAACCCACACGTCTTTGTGAAGTGGGAGAAAACCAGACCATGCAGTCACAGGGAGAACGTGCAAATCCCAGACAGATAGCACCAGAGGTCAGGATCGAACCCAGATCTCTGGCACTGAGGCAGCAACTCTTCCCAGCTGCAACACTCCAACACTAAACTTTACATTGTTTTTTTGGGGGGGGGTTTTGGGTTTTTTTAATTAGAAGTTAATACAGTACACAACAGTACAGTGGAACCTAATTTTAGGTGCCAACTATGTCATACCGTAATCCATTCTATGTACAACCTCTAGTTTTATGTTTTGAGAAGGAAGTAAGCAAGACAAGAAAAAGAAAACAATAGAAAGGGGAAAAAGAGGAAAAATAGATGGTAGAGAATAGAAAAACGTGAAGTGTGTATATAAGAAAAAGTGGAAAGTAGAAATAGGAGAGAAGGCCCCTTAAAAGATAAATTTTCAAATCTTTATTCGGAGATGTAGATCTATCTGCGTCATGAACTGAAATCAGCAATCCTTACGGCACCGCTGCATCACATGATTCCAAAAAGTCGATGAAAGGAGACCAACTCCTTAAGAATTGGTCATATTTATCTATTAGTCGGAGTCTCATTTCTTCAAGGCGTGCTATGTCCATCATATTCCTAATCCACATTTTAACAGTTGGTATAGTTGTATTTTTCCAAAATTTAAGTATCAATTTCTTTCCAATTATTAACCCATAATTTAAAAAAACGTTTTTGGTCTTTATTTAAATTGATATCTTCTACTATTATTCCAAATATAATCCATTCCGTTTTAGGTTCTATTGTGGACTTGAAAAGCTTTGTAAATATATCAAATATATCGCTCCAAAATGTATTCAACTTTGTACATCCTACAAATGAATGTGTTATATTAGCGTTTTGAAACAAACATTTATCGCATCTGGGAAGAGACGTTTGGAAAAAATTTATTCAACCTCGTTTTTGAATAATAGTCTATGTAATAATTTGAATTGAATTAAATTATGTCTTGCATTAATAGAACAGTTATGTGTGTTCATTAGATACTTTTCCCATCTATCCTTCGATATCTTTATCATTAGCTCATGTTCCCAATCTTCTCTTAGTGCTTCTGTTGAGGTAATTCTCTATTTAATATATTATTATAAAATGATATTAGTTTTTGTGAATCAGCCTTAATATTCATTGCTTCTTCTAAAGGGTCTAAAAATATAGTTTGAAATTATGTATATATTTCTTCATAAAGTCACATATCTGTATATATTTAAAATATTGATTATCCTTCAGTTTAAATTTAAATTTTAAATGTTGAAATGATAACAGTTTGCCCAATTCATACATATCTCCTACTTTCCTAATCCCCAGTCTATCCCATTGTTGATATGTTTTGTCGATGAGAGATGGTTTGAATGCGGGGTTGTTCACTAGTGGGGTTAGTACTGATGGATCATTTAATTTCAAGGATACTTTTATTTGTTTCCAAATTCTTATTGTATTATGAATAATTGGGTTCTTCTTATATATATACTATTCAATTTTATCGGTGAAAGCAAGATCGTTCCTATATCGTGCGGATAGCACTCCTCTTTCTCCATTCTTATCCACTCCAACTGCTGAGTGGAACTATCCAACCAGTACATTATGTTCTTAATATGCACTGCCCAGTAGTAATACATAAAGTTAGGTAATGATAAACCCCCAACTTCTTTAGGTTTACACAAATGCTTTCGTTGAATTCTGTGTGCTCTATAATCCCATATAAAATTAGTGATAGTAGAATCTAGTTTTTTGAAAAAGTATTTTGGAATATATATTGGGATCGCTTGAAACAAATATATTAATTGTGGTAAGAAAGTCATTTTTATAGCGTTAATTCTACCTATCAATGAGAGCGGGAGCGTTTTCCAAAATTTAATCATATCATTCAGTTTATTTAATAGTGGCATAAAATTGGCACTAAATAATGATTTGTGTCTTCTCGTAATTTGAATACCCAGATACTTGAATTTTTCTGTTGCAATTTTGAAGGGGAATTTTAGTAAGTGTCTCGAATCCTGTGGTTTTAAAGACATAATTTCACTTTTATTCCAATTTATTCTATATCCTGAAAAAGAGCCGAATTCCTCAATTAATGTTAATAATGTGGGTATACTTGTTTGTGTATTAGTAATATATAAAAGGATATCATCAGCGTATCATGAAATTTTATTCCTTGAGTCCTTAGTGTTATATCCGTGAATATTCGGGTGATTTCTAATCCTTTCGGCCAGCGGTTCTATCATAATAGCAATGGTGATAGGGCACACACAACCTTGCCTATTACCCCTTGATAAGTAAAATTTTGGAGATAGCGTATTGTTAGTTAATATTCTTGCCGTAGGTCTATCGTAAAGTAGTTTAACCCATCTAATAAAATTCTCTCCCGTATTAAATTTTTGGAGTACCTTGTATAAATACTGCCATTCTACCTGATCAAACTTCAAAATTAATTGGCTACAGAATGCTTTCGGGAATCTCAGCTACATGAAGAGCGATGGTAGAAATACTACTTTTTATTCTATGACTCACTTTGTTGGGAAAAGCCTTGTCTATTTCCTGCTGTAGTTTCGTCTGCACATCGGGGTGAACGGCGAGATTGTACGCGACGTTGGAGAGCGTAGTACTGGTAGTCTCATACCCGGCAAAGGTAAAGATGAAGCACTGGGCCAGGATCTCAGAGTCACTTAGAGCTGCAGTTTGAGAAAAGACCAGCATTTGTAAATAAAGGCTCATCGTACAGAGAACTTAAAACTTAATTGGCTTGGCATAAATGTAAATTGTCCCTGGTATTTGTAGGATGGTGTTAATGTGCAGATTCAGTGGCCTGTTTCCATGCTGTATCTTGAAACTAAACTAAACCTCTGTACCGAACATGATGCCACCCAAGACCATTTCTCTTCTACTGGCACATAATGCATATCCTTCCATTCCCTGCATATCCATATGCTTATCCCATGATCACAAATGCCTCTGCCGTATCTGCCTCAAACTCCATCCCTGGCTCCATGGAGGCAACAGTGTAAAAAACAGCATGCCCTGCACATCCCCTTTAAACTTTGACCCTCTCACCTTAAACCTATGCCCTCTAGTCTTTGATCCTGACATCCTGGGAAATGCGTTCTGACTGTCTACCTTTCTCTGCCTCTTAGTTTTATCCACTTCTATCAGGTCTCCCCACACCCCACTGCATTCCAGAGAACACAATGCAAGGATGTCCAACCTCACCTTCTAATCAGGCACGATTCTGGTAAACCTCCCGTGCACCCTTTCCAAAACCCCTGCACCCTTCCTGTTATGGGGGCGAGCAGAACATGATTTTGTTTATTGCCAGGTGTGCCGAGGTATAATGAGGCACGCAATACTCCAAATGCCGCCTCACCAAAGTCCTATGAAGCTGCAGAATGACTTCCATAACCTTTATACTCAATGCCCCGACCAATGAAGGCAAATATACCATCTGCCCTCTTTACCAAACTACTTGTGTTGCCATTTTCAGGGAGATTCAGGGACCTGGATCTCAAAATCCCTCTATGCGGCAGTACGGTGGTGCAGCGGTAGAGTCGCTGCCTCACAGCGCCAGAGACCCCGGTTCGATCCTGACTACGGGCGCTGTCTGTACGGAGTTTGTATGTTCTCCCCGTGACCTATATGAGTTTTCTCCGAGATCTTTGGTTTCCTCCCACAATCCAAAGACGTTCTGGTTTGTAGGCTAAATAGCTTGGTGTAAATGTTAAAAAAAGCGGAGGCTAGTGTTAATGTGCGGGCAATGCTGGTCGGCGCGCCGCGCGGTATATCTAAATTAACTAAACATCAATGCTGTCAAGGGTCATACTATTAATTGTATATGTATTGCAATACCCAAGTCACTTAGGTATTGTCTAGGCTTCAGCTAATTGTTTGGTCATTATAACTTGGTTATTGGGCTCAGACTAAATTCATTGAAGGTGTATCCAGTGAGCAGCTGGAATAGTTACACATGAATGTTCAGCCAGAAAGCTATTACAGGACAGCCCACCGAGTCTGTGGTGGTTCCCACAGCTATTTCACCAGTCCCTGTCCCCTCTTTACTTTCCCTGAAATATAGTCAGAGCTGCACAGCACAAAAACAGGTCCTTCAGCCCAGCTTGTGTGTGCCAAACAAGTCGGCATACTCAACTTGTCCCATTTGCCCATTTGGCACAAAGTCCTTCCTATCCATATATCTGTCCAAATGTCTTTTAAGAGTCACTTTAGCTTCCTCTGATATTTTCTTTTACATCCCCATCGATCAAATAAATTACAGATCTAATGATAGACACAAAATGCTGGAGTAATTCAGCAGATCAGGCAGCATCTCTGGAGGAAAAGAGCAGGTGAAATGGCAGAGCAAGCTGTTATCCTGATAGGTTAAGGTGGATCCAAGGTGATCTGGAACTGAATGAGGAACACTCATTTGCAGACCAGAAAGAAACATGGATCCAATACGAGATCCCAATACGTTTATCCATAGATTTGTCACCATTGTCCTGTAGCTCCGAGCTGGTGCCAGTTGCTTCAGAATCAACCATCATCTGTAGAAAGTCCACACGATCCTGAGATAAACAAGAACGTTGTGAGCTTTGACCATGGATTTCTCACATAGAATATAGAACAGTACAATGCTGAGAACTACATTCTCCACGCTTATCTTCCCCTCTGTTCTACTTATTGTACTCGAGTTTGACTCGATTGTATTTACGTTTAGTATTATTTATACAATTGGGTAGCATGCAAAGCAAAGGGGGCTGTCCCACTTGGACAACCTAATTCACAAGTTTAGAAGACCCTGGATGAGTTGAAAAAATTGTTGACTCGCCAAAGTAAAAGACCTCCTACGACTATGTCTACGACCTCCTACGACCCCCCTCGACCTCAGTCTTCCACACCTAAGACCAACTACGACCAGCTACGAGTGGAAAATTATCACATGATAAAATTATGTCATGTTTGCTTTTTTTTTTCTAGGGCCAGTTACTGACCTACGACCACCATCACAAACTACTACGACCTACCTACGAGTAAAAAGTATCAATTTTTTCCACTTTTTTTAACTCGTGGACATTTTTTATCGGGCTGGAAAAAACGCTGCGACCAACTTGAGGCCACGAGAACGCGGAGACCACTCCGAGCGCGACTTTCTACGACCTCGTGGCAACCATGCTGCGAGTATGAGTCAAGGGCAAACTCGGCAGAGGTCGCCAGTTAGGTGGTGAAAGTGGGACAGGGGCTTAAAGCTACCTTGGTGCACTCGGTGACAATAATAAACCTGACGCAAGTGTGCCACAGATACAGTGGAGCTGCCAAAGGGAGTTCCTAATCGCCATTGCGTATCTGCCAATATCTATTCTCCCTCGGTCATACAAGCCAGAAGATAGAACGTCTGGAAAAGAACCTTAGGACCCACCAAAACAACATCTAGCTGAAGAAAACTGCAGAAACTCCCTTTGGGACCGACTCCCTGTTCTGCGGGTCTGTCAACAATAACCACAGTCTTCAGGCCTTTTCCCAAACGTGCAGGAGAAGCAACACCCATCCGTTCACCTCTTCCCTTCCCACCGTTCAAGGAGCAAAACAATCCTTCCCAATGAAGCGGTCGTTGACTCGCAAGAGAGCCAAGACTGCCTCATTGTTATCTGTACCAAGGAGGAGCAATGAAATTCTAACTTGCAGTGGCATTGCAGGTCTGTAAACACAGTAGTCAATGTTTAATGTAATAACAGGAAAAGTTCAATAAGTAAAAAAACCATTAGTGGGAAAACAAAGCAAAAGTCCCTAGTCCAAGACAGTTTGGTTCACTTGGTGTTTGTACTGTTTAATAGTCTTAGAGTCATCGAGTGATACAGTGTGGAAACAGGCCCTTCGGCCCAACTTGCCCACACCGGCCAACATGTCCCAGCTACACTAGTCCCGCCTGTCTGCGTTTGGTCCATATCCCTCCAAACCTGTCCTATCCATGCGCCTGTCTAACTATTCCTTAAACGATGGGATAGTCCCAGCCTCAACTACCTCCTCTGGCAGCTTGTTCCATACACCCACCACCCTTTGTGTGGAAAAAAACCCTCAGATTCCTATTAAATCTTTTCCCTTCACCTTGAACCTATGTCCCCTGGTCCTCGAATCCCCTAGCATCTACCCGATTTATTCCTCTCATCATTTTATACACTCAATGTAGTGTGAAACATTGAGTACAAATAAGAGGCTGCTAACAGACGCAACAAGCTGGAGTAACTCAGCGAGTCAGGCAGCATCTCAGGAGAAAAGGAATCTCCAGAGCTGCTGCCAGACCCATTGAGTTACTCGTCTGCCTTTGATTTAAACCAGCATCTGCAGTTCCTCCTACAAATAAACTGTTAATGCTGGTTTACCAATGAAAGACACAACATGGATGGGTGATGTTTCAGGTCAGGCCCCAACCTGAAATATCACCATCCCATGTGCTCCATGCATGCTGCCTGACCCACTGAGTTACTCCAGTTTTGTTGTATCTTCCCTTGTCCTGATTCAGTGTTCACCATGTGGTTTTGTCCACATTGGAGGAACCAAATAATTGGGCGACCAATAGGTGCAGGAGTAGGCCATCGGCCCTTCGAGCCAGCACCGCCATTCAATGTTATCATGGCTGATCATCCACAATCAGTACCCCGTTCCTGCCTTCTCCCTATATCCCCTGACTCCACTATCTTTAAGAGCCCTATCTAGCTTTCTCTTGAAAGTATCCAGAGAACTGGCCTCCACCGCCCTCTGAGGCAGAGAATTCCACAGACTTACAACTCTGTGTGAAAAAGTGTTTCCTCATCTCCGTTCTAAATGGCTTACCAGTTATTCTTAACCTGTGGCCCCTGGTTCTGGACTCCCCCAACATCGGGAACATGTTTCCTGCCTCTAGTGTGTCCAAGCCCTTAATAATCTTATATGTTTCAATAAGATCCCCTCGCATCCTTCCAAATTCCAGAGTATACAAGCAAAGCCGCTCCAGTCTCTCAGCATGTGACAGTCCCGCAATCTCAGGAATTAACCTTGTAAACCTACGCTGCACTCCCTCAATAGCAAGAATGTCCTTCCTCAAATTTGGGGACCAAAACTGCACACAATACTCCAGGTTTGCAGGGTCAGCAGCAATGAAGCTACACCTCTTGGTTCCTGGTGGTTTCATTCAGCATCCCATCCACATTCAAACCTGAATACTGTGCCCTCCAGGTTCAAGACTAGCTTCTTCTGAACAACCTGCACAACACTAACCTCAACTATGCGCTGTTTAGTTTACTACGAGATACAGCGTGGAAACAGGCCCTTCGGCCCACTAAATCTACACATTAACACCATCCAACACTCACCAGGGACAATTTACATTTATACCAAGCCAATTAACCTACAAACCTGTACGTCTTTGGAGTGTGGGAGGAAACATCTTAGAGAAAACCCACGAGCTCACGGTGAGAACGCACAAACTCCGATCAGACAGCGCCCGTAGTCAGGATCGAGTCCGAGTCTCCGGCGCTGTGAGGCAACAAATCTACCGCTGCGCCATTGTGCGCCCAAGTTGCAGTTACTGTTTTTGGTTGGGGGGGGGGGGGGGGGGGGGGGGGGGGGGGGGGTTGAACCAGTATTGAGATTATTAACAAACAAACATGCAATAAATTATGTGTCATCTACATGTATTACATGTTTACAGGTCTTTGTTGCTGCTGCAAGGAAGAACCCCTTCAACCCATTTTTTAGAGTTATGAAATTGAGTGGAGGTGGGTGGTTAGTCAAGGGGGTTGTGAGCTGATGGTGGTTAAAATACAAACAGATACAGGGGTACAATCTGTTCCAGTTTCACACTCACCGCATGCACACCTTTTTGCCTCTTTGCCTTCAAAGCCGCCATGGTTCTCATGAAGAACTGAGTCGCATCATTCGGTAAAAAACTAAAGCCAAGTTTTGCCAGGATAGGATTGAAGGCCGGAACTATCACTGGAAAATAAGACAGGAACATATCTTGCAACATGAGCAGACCTGCATGCACACATTTGGAGGGACAGTGAGGAACTGAATGAGGAATAATCGAGCAGAGATAAAGCAGTAATGTGCAGGGAAGAAGGCTTTTGGTACATTAGCCTCATGAGTCAGGGTATTGATTATAGATATACACAATATGCTGGAGTAACTCAGCGGGACAGGCAGCGTCTCTGGAGAGAAGGAATGTGTGACGTTTCGGTCTGAAGAAGAGTCTCGACCCGAAACGTCACCCATTCCTTCTCTCCAGGGATGCTACCTGTCCCGCTGAGTTACTCCAGCATGTTGTGACTACGGTTTAAACCAGCATCTGCAGTTCCTTCCTACATATTGAGTATGGATGTCGGGACATCATGTTACAGTTGTACAAGATGTTAGTGAGTATGGTGTTCAGTTTTGGTCACCCTGCTGCAGAAGGGATGCCATTAAGCCGGAAAGAGTGCAATATTTTTAACAATGTTGTCAGGACTAGAGTGCCTGTGTTATAGGGGGAGGTTGTGGCAGGCGAGGAGTATAATCCTTGGAGTGCTGGAAGCTGAGTGGTGATTATATATAAGGGAATATATACGGTGAATGCCTGAGTCTTTTACCCAGGGGAGGAGAATCAAGAACCAGGGGACAGATTTAAGGTGAGGCAGGATTTAACAGGCAACGTTTACCTACATTCTCATTAAATTTGAGATTTAAAGTAGGTAAAAAACGTACAATATCCATGCAGCATCCATAGTGAGGATCAGACCCGGGTTTGTAAGCTGCCAGGCAACCGCTGCACCACCGAGGTGCCCAACAATATCAACAAATACTTTGAATTACTCACTAGCAAGAATAAGAGCAGGCCTGAAGAGGGAGAAATCAATCAACTTCTTGATATTGGTGACAAGCGGGTCATCGGGATTGTTGATGGAGTCCACATCCACACTGAGGGAGGTGCTGGAGATTGCATCCAGACCGTAGGGCCCAAAGATACTGGCGGATGGGAGACATGTTCATTATGTTCCAATTGCTAAACACTTTAACTCCCTCTCCCATTCCCACACTGACCAAATTGGAGAAACTGCACCTCATATTTCGTTTGGGCAGCTTACACCCCAGCGGTATGAGCATTGACTTCTCTAACCTCAAGTATCTGTTCCCTGCCCACCATCTCCATCCCGTCCCCTTCCCAGTTCTCCAACCAGTCTGTCTGTCTGCATCCCTTCCTTGATCTGCATGCCTTTTGATCTCTTACACCTCCTTATCTCCGTAACTCCCTCCCCCCGATGCTCAGTCTGAAGAAGGGTCTCGACCCAAAACGTCACTCATTCCTTCTCTCCAGAGATGCTGCCTGTCTCACTGAGTGACTCCAGCATTTTGTGTTGGATATGTTTGTTGGAATTGCTTAACAGATGACAAGAGAAATAAAATCTCATGCCCGCTGCGTGTTACACGTAGTTTTGTTTGTACTTCACATCACGAAGAACATCCGGGCCAACTCAAACCCCATTCATGTTCCACGTCACATTCCAATTCTTCATCAGATCTAATTCACAAAATATTCTCTTCCTTTTCCCTCAAAGGCTGGTCTAGTTTTTCTTATAATCCATCTGTACAGATTATTGGAAAATAAACAAGACTGCAGAGATTCACACAGCAGGGCAACAGGCCCTTCAGCCCATCTTGTACTTGCCAATCAAGTTTGGCCCAATCCCTCTGAACGCTTCTTATCTAAACAATTGCCAAATGCCTTTAAAAAAAAAGTAATAATTGTATTAGCTTCTGTAGTTCCTCTGACGGCTCGTTCCAGATTACTTGCACAAGCAGACCTCGTACACAGGGACACCCCCACCAGCCCTGACTATACAGACAGGCAAAGGGAATAAAGGTGGAAGGAAAGGGTTCAGGTGCTGTCTAAGTGGAGTTTGCACATTCTGCCTGTGACTCCCACATCCCAAAGGTCCGTAGCCTCTGTAACTTGCCCCTAGTGTGTGGAGATTGGGATGAGAAAATGGGATAACAGAACAGAAGAGAACAGAACACAAAGCCATCTATCTTTTTGGAATGTGGGAGGAAACCGAAGCAGCTGGAGGAAACCCCACGTGGTCACAGGGAGAATATGCAAACTCCACACAGACAGCACCTGTGATCAGGATCAAACCCAGGTTCCTGGCGCCAACCACCAAAAGAGAATAAGTTGAAGGGAAATACAGCAGTTATTCGATCCACTGGAGGAACTCAGGCCAGGCAGCATCAGAGGAGTCGGAAGAAGGGTCCTGACCAGAAACGTCATCTATCCCTGCCCTCCAGAAATGCTGCCTGACCCGCTGAGTTACTGTAGCACAAGGTGTTGTAGGGGCGGGGCGGAGGGAAAAACTGAACAACCAGACAAAATACTTACTCCTTCATGATGACTTTTTCATTCAGCTTCACTTTCTTCTCGGCAATTTTCACAAGGTTTTCTGTTAAGTGTTTAATGATTGAACTCATCTAGGAAAGGGGAAAATAAGAGACCAATGTGAGGGGAGGGTGTACAACGATGTACTGGTCGGGACCCAAACCTGTTTTGCTGGAGGTTTGATCACGGGACCTCCCGTCTCTCAGCACTACTATTTACGAGGCTGCATTGGATCTTCCCCAACACCGACCAGAAACCCTTCCCATTCCCAGAAAGAATCATTTGTGATCAATGATTAATTTCCCTGTCCCACTTAGGAAACCTGAACGGAAACCTCTGGAGACTTTGCGCCCCACCCAAGGTTTCCGTGCGGTTCCCGGAGGTTGCAGGTGGTTGCCGGAGGTTGCAGGTAGTGGAAGCAGGTAGGGAGACTGACAAAAGCCTCCGGGAACCGCATGGAAACCTTGGGTGGGGCGCAAAGTCTCCAGAGGATTCCCATCAGGTTTCCTAAGTGGGACAGGGGCATAACTCACGTCCAACATTTTTACATCATGTGCCAACTTGCTTTCAATTTTCAATACAAAATAAAAGCACTTGCAAACAGGAACCTGTTTGTTTTGTTCTCCTCGTGTTTTCTTAGGTCTCAGGAAGTTATTCAACTGAACAGGCCAATGCCAACTCTCAGAGTAATCCAAGTGACTGATATATTTCCCTTCAACTTATACCCTTTTGGTGGTTGTTGCCAGAGACCCGAGTTCAATCCTGTCCTCGGGTGCTGTCTGTGTGGAGTTTGCACGTTCTCCCCGTGACCCCGTGGGTTTCCTCCAGGTGGATGATTGAATTAATATTTTATTGTCACATGAGACGAGTCACGGTGAAACTCTTTGCTTGTTTACCCAAGATATGCAAACAGTCGCCCATAAAGGGCGTTGACAAAGTTAGAGAAGCTTCGCGCCGCCCACATTGTTCTCTCCCCCCCCCCCCCTTCACGGTGGTCCCCCCCGCAGTGTCCTCCTTTGTTCCTCCCCCCGGCAGTGGCGTCCTCACTTGCTCGTGTGTCAGTCGGTGCCATCATCGACCGCCGCTCCCACCGTCTCCACCAACACCACCGGGTCCTCTCCAGCCCCGCCCCCTCGCGCGGGCTCCGACCCACGGGGGCTCCGGCCACACCCACTACGCTGCCCGCTGCGAGGAGTCTTGCCGCAGAGGCTTGCCGGGGGGTGCTCCGGTTTTCTCCCAGTTCTCAAAGACGCGGGGGTTTGTAGGTTATGTGGCCTCTAAATGACCCCTAGTGTGTAGGGAGTGGAGGGATGAGAATGTGGGATAACATAGAACTTGCATGAATGGGTGATCGATGGTCAACATGAACGCAGTGGGGCAATGGGCCCGTTTACATGCTGTGTCTTTCAATTAATCAAACTTTAGGTTAGAAACAAGGGTCTGTCTTGACCTAATCAAGGAAAACAAAGGCCAGGTTCCCAAGACATTTCAGAGTTGAATTGGCATAGTGAAATCAAATAGTGAAAGGCCTGGATAGAGTGAACGTGGAGAGGATGTTTCCACTAGTTGGAGAGTCTAGGACCAGAGGCCACAGCCTCAGAATAAAAGGATGTACCTTTAGAAAGGAGATGAGATGGAATTTCTTTAGTCAGAAGGTGGTGAATTGTCACAGACAGCTGTTGAGGATCAGGGCAATGGATATTTTCCAGGAGTCGAGTCAAGAGTCAATGTTTTATTGTCATGTGTTCCAGATGGGACAATGAAATTCTTACTTGCTGCAGCACAACAGAATATGTCAACATGTAAACATTGTATATAATGGGAAAAAAAAAGAAAAAGTTCAATAAATAAAATATAGTGCAAATAACAAATAATAATATAGTCTCTTGTAGTTCAGAGCTCAGAGCTTATTCGTTGTTGTGTGTAATAGCCTGATGGCTGAAGGGAAGAAGCTGTTCCTGGACGTTACAGTTTTCAGGCTCCTGTACCTTCTTCCTGATGGCAGTGGTGAGATGCGTGTGTGGCCAGGATGGTGTGGGTCCTTGATGATGTTGGCTGCCTTTTTGAGGCAGCGACTACGATAGATCCCTGCGACGGTGGGGAGGTCAAAGCCGGTGATGGACTGGGCAGTGGTCACAACTTCTTGGAGTCTTTTTCGCTCCTGGACGTTCAAGTTGCTGAACCAGGCCACGATGCAATCAAGGTGGAGATTGACAGATTCTTGATTAGTATGGGTGTCAGGGGTCATGGGGCGAAGGCAGGAGAATGGGGTTGAGAAGGACAATAGGTCCAGGAGTAGACCATTCGGCCCTTCAAGCCAGCACCGCCATTCAATGTGATCATGGCTGATCATCCCCAATCAGTACCCCGTTCCTGCCTTCTCTCTATATCCCCTGACTCTGCTATTTTTAAGAGCCCTATCTAGCTCTCTCTTGACAGCATCCAGAGAACCTGCCTCCACCATCCTCTGAGGCAGAGAATTCCACAGACTCACCACTCTCTGTGAGAAAATGTGTTTCCTCGTCTCCGTTCTAAATGGCTTACTCCTTATTCTTAAACTGTGGCCCCTGGTTCTGGACTCCCCCAACATCGGGAACATGTTTCCTGCCTCTAGCGTGTCCAAACCCTTAACAATCTTATATGTTTCAAAGGAGAGATAGATCAGCTATGATTGAATGGCAGAGTAGATTTGATAGACCGAAAGGCCTTATTCTGCTCCTGGAACTTATGAAAATGTTCAGTGTACAATCTGTTCAGCGTGTGATCACTTTAAAAAGCAACCTGCTATTATCTACACTGTCATGAACTCTCTGGTTAACTTGCTATAGCTTGTCACTCCTCACCATCTAATTTTCAAGCCATGAGCGACGTGGATCTAACTGTACACCAACGCTGTGCCACACAGGTCTTTACCTGCTTCAGTTTCCCGCTGGTGAACCATGGCGAAAGCACATTTCGAATTCTCTTCCACTTCTCGTCTGTAACAGCGCTCACAGAGTCTTTCAATGGTCCAATCAGAGCAAATTCCTACACAGAAATACAGAAAAGTTTACCAATTAGTTTAAAACAAAACAAGTGGGATTCAGACCGAAGAAAGGTCCTAACCTGACACATCACGTCTTGAAGTCAATGCTGCTTGGCCTGCTGAATCACTCCAGCACTTTTTTTCTGTAAATCAGCATCTGTAGTTCTCCTGAATCTCGGTGGCATTCAATGACTTGTTACTTCATTGAATTTCTCTTTCCTAACATCATATGTTTTGGGCTATCAAAGGGGTGACAGGGCAGTGGGAATAAATGGGTACATGTCCTTTTTGGGGTTACAATGGGCAGCACAGAAAGCTGGCAATCTCTCTGTGTTCCCCTGACATGGCAGTTGTGGCCATATAGGTTTTGGTTCCTTATTGTCACGTGTACCGAGGTCCAGGGAAACGTTTTGATGTGCATGCTGTCTAATGATGATTGTGTTACGATTATACAAGCTGTTGGTGAGGCCATATTTGGAGAACAAGGTCCAGTTTTGGTCACCTTGCTATAGGATGGATGTCATGAAGCTGAAAAGAGTGCAGAGAAGATTTAGAAGAAAGTTCCCAGCACTTTATACCTTGTAGTGCAGGAGGTTGAGGGGCAATTTAGAGGCGTACAAGATCATGAGGGTATAGACAAGGTGAATGCACAGTCTTGTACCCAGGGGAGGGGAATCTAAAACCAGTGGACATAGGTTTAAGGTGAGAGGGGCAAGATTTAATAGGAACCCAAGGGGCAAAATTTTCCCACATGGGGGATGGTGGGTGTATGGAACAAGCTGCCTGAGGGGGTAGTTGAGGCAGGGACTGTACTGTAACAACACTAAACCTAATGTGGACGGCACAGAGATAGAAAAGGTTTAGACTAGAGGGATATGAGCCAAAGATGGGTAAATGCGACTAGTTTAGATGGGGCACCTAGTCAGGGTGGGCAAGTTGAGCCAAAGGGCCTGTTTCCATGTGTAGGAAGGAACTGCAGATGCGGGTTCACACCGAAGATAGACACAAAATGCTGGAGTAACTCAGTGGGACAGGCAGCATCTCTGGAGAGAAGGAATGGGTGACGTTTCGGGTCGAGACCCTTCTTCAGACAATGCTGTACGACTCCACAACTAACAAACACAAACAATCCAAACTCAAATACAATAGGTAGAACAAAGAGGAAGATGCAGAGTGTAGAATGTAGTTCCCAGCGTTGTAGCCCAGCTGTTCCGTGGACAAAGTCCAATGTCCGCTCTGGGATAGAGGCGAATCAGGCAGCACCCTAGTTATGGAAGGACCATTTACAGAGGGGAAGATGTGCAAGAAGAGGTGATTAGTTTAGTTTGGCATCATGTTAAACGTAAAAATAAATCTACTGTTCCATTTGGTTCTTGTCAGAGAAGCGATTATTTCCCTTGTGCACCCCTTCTCCCGTTATATACAAGTAATGACACCCTCAAATGTTCTGTGTAGTCTTAGTGGAATGCCAAATATGCCAGTGTGGCTTCATGTCCATCCATCCCATGTAACATGTTGGAAATGGAATTCTACTCAAAGTTCATCATTCATTCCAACCACAGATAAGCAAGAACTGGGATTCTGTACGAGCCAGGACAACAACAGTAGGAACACGGCACTAAATCAATATTTCAGTTTGAACACTAATCCTCTCCACCCTTGAGATGCAGCACAGTGGCACAGCGGGTAGAGCTGCTGCCTCACAGCGCCAGAGACCCGGGTTCAATCCTGACCTCTGGTGCAGTCCGTGGGAAGTTTGCACGTTCTCCCTGTGACAATGCGAGTTTCCTCCGGGCGTTCCAGTTTCCTCCCACATCCCAAAGACGTGTGGGTTTGGCCTCTAAGTTGTTCCGTGTGTCAGGAGTGGATGAGAAAGTGAGATAAGGTAGAACTAGTGTGAAAGGGTGATCGATGTTCGGCGTGGACTCAGTCGGCCGAAGGACCTCTTTCCCTGCTGTATCTTTCATTCGTTGCCGATGTATTGGGTCGTCCGAGCTCTCGACCCGATGCCACCACCCTCACACCTGTGCTCTCTACACATCACAAGATCAGCACGATGGCGCAGCGGTAGAGTTGCTGCCTCACAGCGCCAGAGACCCGGGTTCGATCCTGACTACGGGTGCTGTCTGTACACAGTTTGAAATCCTAAATAAAAAATTAATCCCCAAATTTGTGCCGCAAGAAGATGTTGGTTCACAGGAATAAGGAAAAAGATTCCTACTTAGCTGTGAAATCATTTAGGAGAATGTGTACCTCTAACTACTGAAGATAACCATTTAGCATAGGTGTTTACGTGGAGATATATAGAAACATTCACCTTTAAACACATGCAGGATCTGCATTGAGGAAATAATCAAACTCAGCATCTACACTCCATCTTGTTGTTAAGAGTGAATATTGGACGGGTTGCTGACGTTCGCAGAGACACTGTAACTAAATACCATTGTTCGATGAGTTTTTGGTGTCTAATAGAATTAAGCATGAATATATTTAAAATTTTTAACTTTGAAATGAATCATTTATAAATTCACTGGGACAATTTCCATTTTAAAACGGCTTTGGAATCATTGTAAATTGTCCCTGGTGTGTGTAGGATAGTGGAAGTGTGCGGGGATCCCTGGTCAGCACCGACTTGGTGGGCTGAAGGGCCTGTTTCCGCGCTGTATCTGCAAAACTCTAAAAACTAAATATCAGAGTGAAAATATGAACACACTCTGACCGAACCACCACCACTGGTCCAAACTGCAAGCAAAGGAAAAGAATATATGGGCATGGTGGCAAGAGAGACACAGATGTCAAACCGCCTGTAGTCAGCAGTGCTTTCCCATACCTACCTTCCTGGCTTTTCATTTTTTTTTTACCAAAAATAATTTAAATTAACTATTTACAAAAATCATGTGTAGGAAAGAACTGCAGATGCTGGTTTAAATCTGAAGAAGGGACTAGACTCGAAACGTCACCGAATCCTTCTCTCCAGAGATGCTGCCTGTCCCGCTGAGTTATGCCCCGTGTCCCACTTAGGAAACCTGAACGGAAACCTCTGGAGACTTTGCGCCCCACCCAAGGTTCCCGTGCGGTTCCCGGAGGTTGCAGGTGGTTGCCGGAGGTTGCAGGAAGTGGAAGCAGGTAGGGAGACTGACAAAAACCTCCGGGAACCGCATGGAAACCTTGGGTGGGGCGCAAAGTCTCCAGGTTTCCGTTCAGGTTTCCTAAGTGGGACAGGGGCATTACTCCAGCATTTTGTATTTACAAAAATTATATGTACCGTACAAAACTACAAACAAACCCACCACCATAACACAAAATGAAACAAAAATTCTTAAATATCGAATGTTAAATTACTATTTCCCCATCCTTATTGAGGTTACATTCCACCACCCAACAGTCCCAGAGATTCCGTAGACACGCATGGTCTAAACCCACCCGAGCGCGGAACGTACCCTCCTGTTGGTGAACAGGGTGTAGAATTCCTTTATGAGAATAGTCTTAATCAGGTCAGGCTTGGCAACACACAGCATAGGCTGACGTCCTTCATAGATCCTGTAAACAAAAGAATGTTTCAGATCAGGATCTGGTTAAAAACCTATGACTACATCAGGGATTCCAACCTTTTTTGTCCCGTTTACCGCTGGCAATTTTAATAGCACACAACAATGTTATTTCACGTATTTATGAACAACTAATGATGAACAGATACCGATAAACCAGAACCAAACACAGTCAGTCAATGAGAATAAATATGTATACATCCAGAATCAACACCTTTACCCCCTGGGGCAACCCTTAGACTAGATATTTTTCCCTCGACCCAAGGACTTTAAATTTTCAGTTGGTTTAGGTTTAGTTTAGAGGTACAACGCGGAAACAGGCCCTTCGGCCCACCGAGTCCGTACCGACCAGCAATCCCCACACATTAACACTATACTACACTAGGGACAATTTACACTTATACCATGCCAATTAACCTACAAACCTGTACGTCTATGGAATGTGGGAGGAAACAAAAACAATCGGAGAAAACCCCCACACGTCTCGGGGAGAACGGACAAACTCCACACAGACAGCATCTGTAGTCGGGATCGAACCCGGGTCTACAAGCGTGGTAAGGCAGCAACTCTACCACTGCATCCCTGTGCTGCCCAAATTGGTGTTGGCCTGGGCAGCCTAAAACCCAGCGGTATGAATATTGATTTCTCTAACTTCAAGTAACCCTCGCTTCCCCCTCTCTCCCCCCCCCCCCCCCCCCCCCCCCCCCCCCCACCCTAGTTCTCCAACTTCCACTGTTCTACTCATTAATTTTACTGATTGTTTGCCTCCGCCACAAACTCCACGCTGGTCAGTGCAGCAATTTGACATCGACACAGGCCAGCACTGTGTTGCCCCAAGGTTACACAGCACTGGGGACCCAAGCGGTCACAGTGAAGGACCTCAACGTGTGTGAGGAAACCAATCAATAGGCTGGGCCTGCAGTTGTTGAGGTTTCCAAAAGCAGTAAAGGACTGTGGAATAAATGTAAATAAATGTAACATGATGTGCAGGGATTCTTCTATTTATGGATATCTTATTTATGATTTTGTACCATAATGTCATTAACTTGTTAGGTTCGCTCTCAACCACCAACTTGGCTTATGAATAGCTCTCGGTATAGTTGGTACCCATATAGTCATCTTCAGTTTGAGTTCAGACATCGTCCAAGCTCCCCATTACAGCTATGATGAGGTATTCACCAACTCTCTCATAGTTATGCCAGCACCACACAAACTTATCATCAATATTTTGCTGTCTCCCTCAAGTGTATCAGTCATTTGTGTCCCATCAAGGGTCACCACCCAACCAGGGCTAAAGAGCTAAAAGACAAAAGAGGAGTTCTAGGTTTCATAGTAAAAAAAACTCACCTCCAAACTCAATCAACTTTGGATGAATTTTGGGACATATCCCCGAGACTCCGGCAGTTCTTAACGGACAGAGTTCTTGGAGTAACGATGGTAAATCTCCCAAACTCACTTCCCTTGTTGAACGAAGCATGGATGAACATTCCACCAACCCTCCCACTCAGCGCCAGGCAAAGCCAAAGATGAGCCAAGCACTGGTAGATTCTGGCACAATCCCATTATTCCAGTCCCTTGAAATAGGGAAATGAACTAACTGTCCATCGTCATTTTGGTCTACCAGGGCATATCGATTACACTAATTTAGACATCCCCTTTTTCCCCCCATTGCTTGCACAGGAACCAAGAGCTATCAAGGTTGAGCAACCATTGCGGAATTCAATGCAAATATAATAATTGTCGAGTGCATTAATAAAAGCAATGTGGCACGTCAATAATGTGCCTTCATCCAACTAATGCAGTGTAATAATGGGAAGGAACTGCGCCAATACTTCACACTTTTATGCTGCGCTGATAATTGGAACACTTTTTTATATTGAATTATAAATTAATGTGAGGGAGAAATAAAAGAGACAAATTCACTCACCCCCAGACGTCTCCATACTTCCTGTAGCATTCATCATCAAACTCAAACACACCCTGGCCGGGGAAGAAAACAACAAATTGTGAAAGGCATTAATATTGTACAAACACCCAATCTGCAGGTCACAAATAGTGGGGAAAAATACATCTGATTGTGCAGTGAAGGACAGATTAAGGCAAATACCAAGTCTGATTGATTGACTTAAATTGGTCAATTTTCAGAAAGTGTGGGGCAGCAATTTTCAATTATCCCCACCCACTGACAAAAAATGAGTTAACCTCTTAATCTGACCTTGAATAACCAATTACAATAGAAACACCTTAAAACCGGTTGGGTAAATGGATCTTTGTCCACACAAGAACTGCCCAACCCTTCCATTAACTCATCCTTCATTCATTCATCTATCTACTTCTTAAATGCAAAGTGTTATTCCCCCCAATCATGTGCTGGAGGAAGGGATTACAGGTTTGTTGTTTTACTCCACGTCTGCTTGCCCCTTCCCACTCTGTAGCCCTCCCAATCCTCGTTTCCTTTCTCATAGAAACATAGAAATTAGGTGCAGGAGTAGGCCATTCGGCCCTTCGAGCCTGCACCGCCATTCAATATGATCTTGGCTGATCATCCAGTATCCCGTACTCCGTATCCCGTACCTGCCTTCTCTCCATACCCTCTGATCCCCTTGGCCACAAGGGCCACATCTAACTCCCTCTTAAATATAGCCAATGAACTGGCCTCGACTACCCTCTGTGGCAGAGAGTTCCAGAGATTCACCACTCTCTGTGTGAAAAAAGTTCTTCTCATCTCAGTTTTAAAGGATTTCCCCCTTATCCTTAAGCTGTGACCCCTTGTCCTAGACTTCCCCAACATCGGGAACAATCTTCCTGCATCTAGCCTGTCCAACCCCTTAAGAATTTTGTAAGTTTCTATAAGATCCCCTCTCAATCTCCTAAATTCTAGAGCGTATAAACCAAGTCTATCCAGTCTTTCTTCATGAGACAGTCCTGACATCCCAGGAATCAGTCTGGTGAACCTTCTCTGCACTCCCTCTATGGCAAGAATGTCCTTCCTCAGATTTGGAGACCAAAACTGTACGCAATACTCCAGGTGTGGTCTCACCAAGACCCTGTACAACTGCAATAGAACCTCCCTGCTCCTATACTCAAATCCTTTTGCTATGAAATCTAACATACCATTCGCTTTCTTCACTGCCTGCTGCACCTGCATGCCTACCTTCAATGACTGGTGTTCTCATCTGACCTCTCCCACCCATCTCTTCATTTGTCGCCTTATGAAACTTCCCTTCAAAGATCTACGTTGGTCCTAAAGCTCTTTGGCTTTGCAAGGTTGAAAGAAAATTCCATATACGTGGTTGAGCAGGTTGGGACTTTATTTCTTGGAGCGCAGGAGGATGAAAGATGTACAAAGGTGGACAAAATCATGAAAGGAATAGATCGGGTAACCACACAGTCTTTTGGGCAGAGTAGGAAAAATCGAGAATGAGAGGACATAGGTTTAAGGTGAGGGGGGAAAGATTTAATAGGAACCCGAGAGGCAACTTTATTTTAAAGAAACACAAAGTGTGGGGGTGAATGAAACGAGCTGCTGGGGGAGGTCGTCGAGGCAGGGACTATTGCAACGTTTAAGCAGCATTTAGACAGGACAAGTTTAGAGGGATATGGGCCAAATGCAGGCAGATTGGACGAGTGTAGATGGGGCATGTTGGTCTGCATGGGCAAGTTGAACCAAAGGGCCTGTTTCCACGCTGTAAGACTCTAATTCCAGCTTCTTTAAGATCACTTGCATCAATGTCACCAGATGGAATATCACGCACTTAGTCTCTTGCACAAAACCTTCAGTAACTCAATTATAATGAGGGGCTTAGAGATGAAAAAGGCTGAGAGATTCAGGAGTTATCAACATGCTATGTAAAATAAATCATACTTTTCTGTAATGATGGAATGTTCCAATGAATGGCAGTGGCCTAGGTCCTGGAATTCCAAGTCTTCTGAAGAATCCATATGGTGAAACACTGTACCTGCAATCAAAATTAAATGGTCAACATCTTCATAGTAAAGGTTACACAAAAAAGCTGGAGAAACTCAGCGGGTGCAGCAGCATCTATGGAGTGAAGGAAATAGGCAACGTTTCGGGCCGAAACCCTAAGGGTTTCGGGCCGAAACCTTGCCTATTTCCTTCGCTCCATAGATGCTGCTGCACCCGCTGAGTTTCTCCAGCTTTTTTGTGTAACCTTCGATTCTCCAGCATCTGCAGTTCCCTCTTAAACTCTTCATAGTAAAGTATTGGTTTGGGCTGGATCATCAAATACACTGGAGTACTTAATCCCGTACACAAAGCAATCAAAATTCTCCCTTCAGAGTCCTCTGTTTTAAAAGTCTATAAACATTACTGGACTTTGTAAGTTCATGATAAATCAATAAAAGTTGTAACTTTGGACTGGAAATAGAGGAAGTGGAACAAGAGACCGCGAGCTTTAGTACAGCTGCTGATTCCTGTCTCGCTCAGGACTTGGAACATAGAAACATAGAAACATAGAAATTAGGTGCAGGAGTAGGCCACTCGGCCCTTCGAGCCTGCACCGCCATTCAATATGATCATGGCTGATCATCCAACTCAGTATCCCATACCTGCCTTCTCTCCATACCCCCTGATCCCCTTAGCCACAAGGGCCACATCTAACTCCCTCTTAAATATAGCCAATGAACTGGCCTCAACTACCCTCTGTGGCAGAGAGTTCCAGAGATTCACCACTCTCTGCGTGAAAAAAGTTCTTCTCATCTCGGTTTTAAAGGATTTCCCCTTTATCCTTAAGCTGTGACCCCTTGTCCTGGACTTCCCTAACATTGGGAACAATCTTCCTGCATCTAGCCTGTCCAACCCCTTAAGAATTTTGTAAGTTTCTATAAGATCCCCTCTCAAAATGGAACAAAATCATACATTGGGTTAATCAGAACTTTGAGAGGTGCGTCTAAGAACAGGCATTCATTCCCTTTCCACCCAAACACACAATAGAAGCCGTGGAAACTGGGGCAGTCTCTCAACTGCTCTCAATTGCTTCTGTCTAAATAAATTTAGACAGTTTACTAACCCCACGAAGATAGGCATAACATGCTGGAGATACTCAGTGGGACAGGCAGCTTCTCTGGAGAGAAGGAATGGGTGACATTTCGAGTCGAGGCAGTGCCTCCCTCAACAAGAGTCTAACCATCTATCCATTAACATTGCCAAGGTCCCATCATTTTAGGAGTCATTACTGACCATAAGGTGAACTGCCCCAGCCACACAAACACAATGGCTACTAGCGGACAGCAGAGGGTCACCTCCTGATGAACCAAACCCCTTTCAACATTGAAAAGGCAGACGTCAGCAGCTTTAGTTTAGTTTAGAAATACAGCACGGAAACAGGCCCTTTAGCCCAGCAGGTCCACGCCAGCCATCGATCACCTGTACTCACTATATACCTCTAGGTTATCCCACTTCACCATTTACAAGAGGCCAATTCATCTACAAAGCCACATGTCTTTGGGATGTGGGAGGAAACCGGAGCAAGCCCACACAGTCATAGTGAGAACGTACAAACTCCACACAGACAGCATCCGAGGTCAGGATTGAACCCGGGTCTCTGACACTGTGAGGCAGCAGCTCTAGCCACTGTGCCGACAGCTTTTTGTTTTATTTTCAGCTCCTGAATTCACAGCCACTCAATAAGTCAACGTGTGCAAGCACAAGACGCTCTGTGTGAAACCCAACATTGTAAGCTGAAGATAGATACAAAATGCTGGAGGTACTCAGCGGGTCAGGCAGCATCTCTGGAGAGAAGGAACAGGTGCTGGTTCAGGTCAGAACCCTTCTGACTGTAGTAGGGCCTGTTCTTGTGCTGTAATTGTTACATAGACATAGAAAATAGGTGCAGGAGGCCATTCAGCCCTTCGAGCCAGCACCGCCATTCATTGTGATCATGGCTGATCGTCCCCAATCAATAACCCGTGCCTGCCTTCTCCCCATATCCCTTAACTCCACTAGTCCCTAGAGCTCTATCTAGTAGTTGGGAGGAGAGAAAGCGTTGCCGAGGAGGAGGGGGGGGATAGTATAAAGGAGGCCTTTCCTCACTCAGACCATGCCTGGCCCGCTGAGGTCGCGGTTTGATCAAGATGCGGCCTTGGCTCGGACAAAACTCTGAACATTATCAGCCCATTATCTGTTTATTTGCACTTTATCAGTTTATTTATCTACATTTCATCAAAACATCAATAATGCCTTAGTTTTGATGAAATGCAGTGAGCAAACGCGATCATTCCCCATATTTTCGATCTGATCTGTTTTGTGTTCATTTTTGTTCATGTCTACTATGTTCTGTTGTGCTGAAGCAAAGCAAGAATTTCATTGTCCCATCAGGGACACATGACAATAAACTCACTAATCAACTTAACTTACTTAGACTCTTGAGATGAATATTGCCTGAACACCTCCCCCCCTCCCCTCTCCTCCTCTCCCTCTCCCCTCCCCCCCTCTCCCCCTCCTCTCCCCCCTCGCCCCCTTTCTCCCCTCCTCCTCTCCCCTCCCCTCCCCTCCTCTCCTCTCCTCTCCCCCCCCCCCCCCTTCCCTCCTCCCTCCTCCCCCCTCCTCCCCCCCTCTCCCACTTCCCGAAAACACTCGCGCACCGGGTTAACAAACAACACGCAAACGCTGGAACAGCAAAGTAAAACTTGGACCATTTGTGTTGGAATGAGATACTAACCACGCCAGCAGGAGGAGGAAGGCGAGGAGAAGGCCCCAGGTGTAGAGGGACAGAGTGGCCCAGATCCATCCCACGGTGTCCAGCAGGAAGGTGAGCATTGCAGCGCTGTACAGTGCCGGAGACCAGTGCAGAGTGGGTGGTGTGGGGCGAGGGAGGTTTCTCTCATATACACTCCCTGCCTGCCTGCAAGTGACGTTGCCCCGGGCTGATAACTGGACTTGCGTCCCACAATTGGAGCACAGAAGTCCAAACTTGACCCGTTTCACCACCTGCGGGAAGGACTGCTGGTTTACACCGAATAGACACAAAATGCTGGAGTAACTCAGCGGGACAGGCAGCGTCTCTGTCTCAGACTCAGTCTGAAGAAGGGTCTCGACCCGAAACGAAACATCACCCATTCCTTCTCTCCAGAGATGCTGCCTGTCCTGCTGAGTTACTCCAGCATTTTGTGTCTCATTTCAAGTTCAACTCGTTACACAGGCACAGAGACCCTGCAGTTCCACCGCTGGTGAACGGGGGGAACATGAAATCAATGCTGTTGCCACAAAACAGCGACGTGACTTTGACCATTTAGTGAAATAAACGCGGACAATGCTGGAAACACACAGCGGGTCAGGCAGCATCTGTGGGGTTCTTGGTTTCCTGGTTTCCTGGTTTCCTGGTCCTCCAAAATATTCCAAATGGAATTTAAACTGGAGGTGGTGGAGGGAGGACTTCAGCCAGAAAGGGTTTTTGGGAAGAAAGAGCTACCTTAAATTTAGTTGCATCTGGTTGGGTAACTATGGGTAGGGTGAAGGATATTCCATGCTTTAATTATGTGGGGGGTGGGGGAGAAGAACGAATTGCTGTACACATCTGTCTTGGTAGCTGGAATCTCACATTGGAGAGACACGGTGAGTGTTTCGACTGAAGGAACCTTGTCAGAGGAGGAATACAGAGAACATCGAACAATGCAAGAAAATAGACGCAAAAAATTGGGGTAACACATTGGGTCACGCCGCATCTCTGGAGAACAGGAATAGGTGGCGTTTCGACTCGAGACCCTTCTTCAGACCTATCTTCTGTATAAACCAGCATCTGCACTTCCTTCCTACACACAGAACAGTGCAGCACAGAAACAGGCCCTTCGGCCCAAAATGTCTGTCCATATGTTCTTGGAGCAGAATTAAGCCATTCGGCCCATCAAGTCCACTCTACCATTCGATCATGCCTGATCAACTCCTCCCTCTCAATCCCATTCTCCTGCCTTCTCCCCATAACACCTGACACCCATGTTCTGTGTTGAACTCTTGTTGCCAAATTAAACTCATCACTTCTGCCTGCATGTGGTCCATATCCCTCCATGCCCTGTACATGCATGTGCCCAACCAAACACCACTATCGATGCTACCTGCACCACCACCCCTGGCAGCCCGTTCCAGGCACCCACCACCCTCTGTGTAAAAAACTTGCCCTTTGTACAAATCCTTTGAATGTTGCTCCTCTCACCTTAAATCTATGTCCTCTGCTCATTGACATTTCCACCCTGGAAAAAAATGTTCTGACCCTCTTTCATTTTTTATAGTTTAAGAAGGAACTGCAGATGCTGGAAAATCGAAGGTAGACAAAAATGCTGGAGAAACTCAGCGGGAGAGGCAGCATCTATGGAGCGAAGGAAATAGGCAACGTTTCAGATCAAAACTCTTCTTTCAGTTTTTTAAATAGTTCTAGTTTTAGAGATACAGGGTGGAAACGGGCCCTTCGACCCACCAAGTCCGCACAGACCCGCACATTAACACTATCCTACACACACTAGGGACAATTCTACATTTATTCCAAGACAATTAACCTACAAACCTGTACATCTTTGGAGTGTGCGAGGAAACCGAAGATCTCGGAGAAAAACCACGTGGTCACGGGGAGAACGTACAAACTTTGTTCATACAGCGCCCATAGTCAGGATCGAACCCGGGTCTCTGGCGCTGTTAGTGCTGTAAGGCAGTAACTTTATCGCTGGGCCACCATGCCTTCCGTCCACCCATGACGTTATATAGACATCGCCTCTCTGCCTCCAACACACCAGGAAAACAGTCCAAGTCTGGCCAAAACCTCCTCATCGCTAATATTCTCTAATCCAGGCAGCATTCTCGTAAATAAAAAGATACAATACCCAGCAGTTCAGGCAGCATCTCTGGAGAACATGGATAGGCAACGTTTCAGGTCCAGACTCTTTTTCAGACTCAAATTCAAGGTCCCACATTTGGGATGTTGTTGGAATAGCCTAGATCATCATCATAATCAAACTTTATTAGCCAAGTATGTTTTGCAATGTACGAGTAATTTAATTTGCCACACAGACATACCAATAAAAAGCAACAGAACACACAAAATACATTTTAACATAAACATCCACCACGGTGACTCCTCCACATTCCTCACTGTGATGGAAGGTGAAAAAAAGTTCAATCTCTCCCCTCCAGGGGTCGGGGGCCTCGAACCTTCCGTTGACGGGATGATCTCAGCGGCGGGTCTCCTCATCGGGGCGATCAAGCTCCTGCATGGGGGGGGGGGGGGGAGGATCGCAGCTCCCCCGTGCCGGGCGATCTAATCCTGGGTCGGGGTTGGTCGAACCTTCTGCATCGTTGGAGCTTCCCAACTCGATCTCTACCCGAGACTGCGAGCTCCGCGATGTTGAACTCCGCAGGCCACGGTTGGAGCGTCGATCCCAGGCAAGGGATCGGCTCCGATGGTAAGTCCATGCCCTGCGGTGGGGCTCAAAGTCAGTCTCGAGCGAGGCCTCCAGCTCCACGATGTTAGGCCGCAGAGCGACCGGAGATACGATCCGGAAAACAATCGCATCTCCGGCAAGGTAAGAGATTGAAAAAAAATTGAGGCTGCCATCGAAGCGCCGCCCAGATGAATAACTGCAAAGCATTTTGACAACAATACACACTGCATTCACCATGGCAACAGTGCTACAGCTGGTAGAGCTGCTGCCCTACAGTGCCAGAGAGCCGGCTTTGATCCTGGCCTCAGGTGCTGTCTGTGTGGAGTTTGCACGTTCTCCCTGTGACCGTGTGTTTCCTCCAGGTGCTCCGGTTCCCTTCCACATCCCGAAGACGCGCTGGTTTGCAGGGTAATTGTCCTGTGTAAATTGTCGCAGGGCTGTTGGGAGTGGACGAGGTAGTGGACGAGATAGAACTAACATAACCGGGCGATCGATGGCCGGCCAGGACTCGATGGGCTGAAGGGCCTGCTTCCATGCTGTATCTCGATGGGCTGAAGGGCCTCAAAATATAAGCTCATATCTCTCCACATATTTCAGCTGAAAAATTCCTGAAAGATCGGCCTCCCTCAGTTTTTCTAACAAATCCCTGTTTAAAACCAACGTGTTCCTTTGCTGACCTACATATGTATATATTCAGGAGGCCTCCGCCTTCCCTACATTTCCCATCATCAAAATAGTCAGATTGATAGGTTTCCCCCCTTGAGCGACACCACATTTGACATATATCTATTAATAATTTAATAGTCTATTCACATGAAGTTGTTAGAATATTGAACCGTGCATCGTAAATCATTGTTGTCATATCTCCATTCAAATTTAAAATGTCAGGGTGGCTTTTAATTGATAGAATCAAAGAATAGAAGTTCTCACAGGCATTGAGAGGTACAGCATGGATACAGGCCCTTCTGACGGCAGAGTTCACACACTAACCATCAACCACCCCTTGACGTTAATCCTACGCTAATCTATTCCAGTTTTACTGTCAACAAAGCTCCCCAGATTTTACCACTCACCTGCACAGCAGGGGCAACATGCAGTTATTCTACAAACATACACGTCTTCGGGATGTGGGAGGAAACCGGCGCACCTGGATGAAACCCACACAGTCACAGGGAGAACGTGCAAACTCCTCGCAGGCAGCAGTCGAGGTCGGGATCGAACTCAGGTCTCTGGCTCTGTGAGGCAGTGGCTCCACTAGCTGCACTACAAAGAGGCTATTTAATAATAATAATACATTTTATTTATGGCGCCTTTCAAGAGTCTCAAGGACACCTTACAAAGATTTAGCAGGTAGAGGAAAAACATGTAAGGGGAATGAAATAAATAGTAGAGACATGACTCGTAAAGTAAAGACAGAATTCAATTCAAAACACAATATGAGGCAATTAATGCACAGATGAAAAGGGAGGGGGACGTGGGGCTAAGGATAGGCAGAGGTGAGGAGATGTTTAGCCAATTTGGCCTGTCATGCCTAAATTGGCTAAACATTAAATGATTGAGGTTACACAAAAATGCTGGAGAAACTCAGCGGGTGCAGCAGCATCTATGGAGCGAAGGAAATAGGTGACGTTTCGGGCCGAAACCCTTCTTCAGACTAATGATTGAGGTTTACCGCCATTTCCCAGCTCCCAGCCCCCACGTTCACCATTCCTCCCGACATCTTTCATACATTAGGGGGTTTATTGGCTCCAGTTCTCCGGACTGGTTGCTACATTGAAGCCCTGGAGTAGGGAATGTGACTCTCTGCTCAGGGTCAGTAAGGGGCTTTAGCGAGTTCCACTTTGCCAGATTCAGCCTCGTGGAAAATGAGAGGTTAAAAGCCAGAAAACTCAAGTGAAGGTAACTTTAGTGAGGTTGCTCCTTGTTAGTACTTTACTTTCGAATGTTCGTTCTACATTGTGTAGGAAGGAACTGCAGATGCTGGTTTAAACCGTGTCTGAAGAAGGGTCTTGACCCGAAACGTCTCCTATTCCTTTCCTCCAGAGATGCTGTCTGGCCTCTTGAGATATTCCAGCTTTTTGTGTCTATCTTCAGATCTATCTACATTAGCAGTTTGACCTGTAAGAGTAGCACAGCTGTGACAATATGCAGCAGGACACTGAATAAATACATGAGACTTTATTCATTTAATGTTGCTTGCAAAGGGATGTATATTATTGGTAGGACTTTATCCGTCAGCGGTGGCTGCCTCGCCTACAGTCTGTCTGTCTGTCTGCCTGTTCGCCTTTTTTGTTATTTTCTGTGTGTTATAAAAAGTATGTGTTAATGTTCAATGGTTTGTTTTTATGTGGGGGGGGGAGTGGGGGAGGGAAACATTTTTTCAATCTCATACCTTGCCGGAGATGCGATTGTTTTCCGGATCGTATCTCCGGTTGCTCTGCGGCCTAACATCATGGAGCTGGCGGCCTTGCTGGAGACTGACTTTGAGCCCCACCGCAGGGCCGTGGAGTTACCATCGGAGCCTGTAATTCCTTGTCTGGGATCGACGCTCCAACCGTGGCCTGCGGATTTCAACACTGAGGAGCTCGTAGTCTGGGGCGGAGACTGATGTCGGGGAGCTCCAAGCCGCAGGAGGTTCGACCAGCCTCAACCCAGGCTCCGATCTCCCGGGCGCGGGGAGCTGAGATCCCCCCCCCCCGATACGAGAGCTCGATCGCCCCGACGCGCAGGGCTCGACCACCGGCTGCGGGAGCCAAGATCGCCCCAACAACGGACGGTTCAAGTGCCCCGACCATGAAGATTGAACTTTGTTTTTTGCCTTCCATCACAGTGAGGAATGTGGAGGAGTCACAAAACCTGTGGTGGATGTTCATGTTAAAACAATATTTGTGTGTCTTATTGCTCTTTATAGTATGACGGTCTGGCAATCTGGATTTCACTGTTACCTTAATTGGTACAAGTGACAATAAACTGACCTTCATTAATTAATCAGTGAAGGACTCACGACTATCCTTCCGGCTGTAAGTATTTGAAAAATATTTAGTTTGGCACCAATAATATATTGTTGCTTCAGTCTGCGAACACAGAACTAGATCAATGAGTTAATCCTGCTGTCATTTCTCCATATCGTGCCCAGTATTCTGGCCTTACAGATTTGAGTTCTTAGTTTTTAGACTTATTAATTCCAGAACAGAACAGAATTAGGAGCAGAATCCCAAACTACACATTGCTGGAGGAACTTGAACTATAGTCAGGATCAGTTTTAATTTAGTTTATTGTCACGTGTACTGAGATACAGTAAAAAGCTTTTGTTGCGTGCTAACCAGTCAGCGAAAAAGGCAATGCATGCTGCTGCAAGTAATAATTTCATTGTTCCATCGTCGATACATACAAACACTCCTTACTCTTGACGGAGACACAACAGAGAGACCAAGAACCGCAGGATATTTGTCACTCTGCCCACATTCCTTGGGGCACAGCAGTTGACAGAGGTTTGAAATGAAAACAGAAAATGTCCTAAATGTTCATGCAGGTTCGGTAGCAGAGATATCATCTTGATGATCTTCCAAAAGCTGGTCCCAATAGTCACCGCATTAAAGCAATAACATAGCTTCTCTCTCCACCGATGCCACTAAACCTGCTGAGAATTTCCAGTTGCGTAGGAAGGAACTGCAGATGCCAGTTCACCGACACAAAAAGCTGGAGTAACTCAGCAGGTCAGGCAGCATCTCTGGAGAAAAGGAATAGGTGGCATTTCTGGTTTTGATCCGAAACGTCTCCTATTCCTTTTCTCCAGAGAATGTCCAGTTATTTGATTAGTAAGGGTGTCAGGGATTATGGAGAGAAGGCAGGAGAATAGAGTTGAGAGGGAAAGATAGAACAGCTATAATTTAATGGCAGAGCAAGCTTGATGGGCTGAATGGGCTAATTCTGCGCCTAGAACTCACAAACTTAATTATCATCACTCAGCTTTTCACCAACTGCGGTATTTTATATTTGCTAGTGGCTGGATATTCACTAGTGAACTGCTTACCCTAGAGTCATAGAACGATACAGTGTGGAAACAGACACTTCAGCCCAACTTGTCCACACCAGCCAACATGTCCCAACTACACCCGCCTGTCTTTGGTCCATATCCCTCCAAACCTGTCCTAGCCATGTACCTACCTGTCCAATTCGGTTGGCGGCACGGCTCTGGCCAGCAGCGGCCTCTGCAGTCTGTCCGCGTTTTTATTATTTTTCTGTCTGTGTTTTAATGTAGTTTTTGTTATTTTTTGTTGGGGTGTGTGTGGGGGGGGGTGGGGGTGTGGGAGGGGGGGGGAAACTTTTTAAATCTCTCCCTGCACTGGAGACCCGACCTTTTCTCGTCGGGTTTCCGTTGTCGTTGGGGCCGCAACGAGGAGCGGCCTCCAACAGGAAGAGACCGGGGACTCTGGTATTACGACTCACCGTCACCGTCGCGGGGCTGGCCGAGTCCGGAACGGGTGGAGCGGTGGAGGAGCGCTGCTGCTGCTGCTGCTGCGGCCCGACCGGAGAGTCGGAGGCCCCAACGACAGGTCTGTGGACGGTGGCATCGGGAGCCCGCGGGTCCCTGGAGGGAGACCGCTTTTCAGGGCTCTCGCAACGGCGACTTCCCCCGCCCGAGTTGCGGGGTCGAAGAGCTTCTGGAGCGGGGCCTACATCACCGCCCCGCGCGGCTGGAATGGCCGCGGGACTATGCGAGCGCACACCGGGGGCTCTAACACCTAGACCCGGTGTGCGACCTTGCACCACCCGGCGTGGCTTTAATGGCTGCGGGACAATCGCCATCACCAGCCGGGGGCTTTGACTTTGACTCTGACATCGGGGGGGAGAGAGTGCAGTGGAGAAATACGTTTATTTGGCCTTCCATCACAGTGATGTGATGGATGTTTATGTAAATTATGTTGTGTCTTGGGTCTATGTGTTTGTATGTATGGCTGCAGAAACGGCATTTCGTTTGGACCTCAAGGGGTCCAAATGACAATAAATGTATCTTATCTTATCTTATCTTATCAACTGTTTCTCAAATGTTGGGATAGTCCCAGCCTCAGCTACCTCCTCTGGCAGCTTGTTCCATACACCCACCATGCTCTGCGTGAAAAAGTTACCCCTCAGATTCCATTAAATCTTTCCCCCTTCACCTTAAACCTATAAACCTTAGTTCCACAAACATATTCATTGAGTTAAAAGGCACAAATTAACTTGAAACCAAACACAACCCATATCCATTGATAAAGTTAATTTTATTTGCATGAAAACAATAGTTTTAGTAAAGTATTCAATTTGTATAGAAAAAGTTTCAAAGTGGAAATGGTCACAGTAAATTCATAGATGATTCATTTCAAAATTCAAAATAACTTTATGCTTAATTCTATTAGACACCAAATATCGGTAGAACAATTATATTTCGTTACAGTATCTCTGAGAACACCAGCAACTCGTCCAATGTTCACTTGCCACAACAAGATGTAGTGTAGATGCTGAGTTTGATTAGTTCCTCAATGCAGATCCTACATATGTTTAAAAGTGCACATTTCTATATATGTCCACTTAAGCAACTATGCCAAATGGTTATTTTCAGTAGTACACATGCTCCTAAATGTTTTCACAGCTAAGTAGGAATCCTCTGCCTTATTCCTGTCAATCAACATCTTCTCGCGGCAAAAACTTGAGGATTATCGGTTTTTTAGGATGCATCGGTCCTTTCACATTCAATTCTAATGGGATCTGCACCGAAAACAGGAATGGTGTAAAGATTAGTTTAGAGACACAGTGTGGAAAGAGGCCCTTCGGCCCACTCAGTCCGTGCTGACCCGCGATCGCCACACACTGACACTATCCTACACACTAGGGACAATTTACAATTATACCAAGCCAATTAATTTACAAACCTGTACATCTTTGGAGTGTGGGAGGAAACTGGAGATCCCGGAAAAACCCCACGCAGGGCACGGGGTGAACATACAAACTCCTTACAGGCAGCACCCATAATCAGGATGGAACCCGAGTCCCTGGCACTGTGAGGCAGCAACTCTACCGCTGAGCCATCGTGGTGATGACAGATTAACAGAGAAGTTTGACGAATTACATCAATGTCATCTCATTGTCCTTCTGCCCACTCCACAACTCACTCCCTTCATGGCAGCACGGTGGCGCAGCTGGTACTGCCCCTGCATCACAGCACCAGTGGCCTGGGTTCGATCCTGACCTTGGGTGCTCTCTGTGTGGAGTTTGCACGTTCTCCTTGTGACCATGTGGGTTTCCTCCCACATGCGGGTTTGTAAGTTAATTGGCCCTCTATAACATTGCCCCTAGTGTGTTGGAAGATGAGAAAATGGTTTTGCACAAAGCTAGTGTAAACATAGCACCATTTGCAAAGCACTTGTTGTAAATTGAAAGCTACAGCATGGAAACAGGCCCTTCGGCCCATCAAACCCATGCCAACCATGGACAATGGGCCAAAGGGCCTGTTTCCATGCTGTTTCTTTCAATTTACAGCAAGTGCTTTGTAAATGGCCTCACCATTTACCAATGCAAAGATGGACACAAAATGCTGGAGTAACTCAGCGGGACAGGCAGAATCTCTGGATAGAAGGAATGGGTGACATTTCGGGTCAGGAAGGGTCTCGACCAGAAACGTCACCCATTCCTTCTATCCAGAGATGCTGCCTGTCCCGCTGAATTACTCCAGCATTTTGTGTCTATCTTCGGCTTAAACCAGCATCTGCAGTTCCTTCCTCTGTTTAAAGAACTCACCGGCGTCTCGGCACAAGGCACGAGGGTCAGATGCTGCAGGAGGGAGACAAGTGCCATCTTCATCATGAGCTGAGCAAACCTCATCCCAATGCAGTTCCGTGGACCCATCCCGAACGGCAGGTAGACGGCAGGATTCAGAGTCTCTCTGGCCTCTTTACTGAACCTAATGATGTGGGCAGACGAGATCGAATGGGTTAGGAGAGAACACTTTGACACAATGACTGCAGCCACTTAATCAGAGGGTGGTGAATCTGTGGAATTCATTGCACAGATTCTTGATTAGCACGAGTGTCAGGGGTTACGGGGAGAAGGCAGGAGAATGGGGTTCAGAGGGAAAGATAGATCTGCCACGATTGAATGGGGGAGTAGACATGATGGGCCGAATGGCCTAATTCTGCTCCTATAACTTATGAACCATGTCATTCCCTAATACTCAAATCCATCTTGCAAATCCTGCAGTATGAGGTAGACAAAAATGCTGGAGAAACTCAGCGGGTGAGGCAGTATCTATGGAGTCAAGGAATATGTGATGTTTTGGGACTTCAGAAGAAGGGTCTCGACCCGAGTCGTCACCTATTCCTTGGCTCCATAGATGCTGCCTCACCCGCTGAGTTTCTGCAGCATTTTTGTCCTGCAGTCTGGTCGTCAAGGAGAGACGGCAGAATACTGGCATCGTCGACTCTGCGCACGGTGGCACAGCGGTAGTGTTGCTCCTTACAGCGCCAGAGGCCCGCGTTCGATCCTGACTACCGATGATGTCTGTGTGGAGTTGGCACGTTCTCCCTGTGACTGTGTGGGTTTCCTCCAGGTGCTCCGGGTTCCTTCCGCATCCCAAAGAGGTGCGGGTTTGTAGGCTAACTGGCCTCTGGAAACTGCCCTTAATGTAGAGTTAGTTAATGTGAAAATGGACCAACATGGAACTAGTGTGAACGGGTGACCGATGGTGAGCGTGGACCCGTTGGGCTGAAGGCCGTTATTCCACGCTGTATCTCTACACTAAACTAATATGGTTGTGCTGGTACAATGGATGAGGATCATTGTGAGGGGGAAATAAAACACAAGACATTACTCACCTCTCGGGCCTGAACTCCTCTGGTTCTGGCCAATACTTTGGATCACGGTGCAGGGCATAAGCAGGAATCACAATCACCGTGTCCTTGGGAATGGTCACCCCATTGAGTTTGACATCTTTCTTGCAGATTCTTTCCAAGCGGGGTGCAGGAGGATATAATCGAAGTGTTTCACAAATCACCATTTCCAGGTACTCCAAATGCATCACGCCATCGTATGTGGGAGGAGCCTTCACAGAGAAAAACACTTAACAACTGCACGGGAAATCAGTACAGATGGGAGATGATTATGGAAGTGGGTGGCACCAGCAATGGCTGCCTCACCAACAGTCTGTCTGTCCTTTCCTTCTTGTATGTTTTTAGTGTTCTTTAGCTTGTTTTATGTGGGGTAGTGGTGGGTGGAGGGGGGGGGAATCTTTTTCTCATCTCTTACCTCGATGGAGATGCGATTTTCCCCCGTATTGTATCTCCGTCAACACTGCGGCCTAACATCGAGGAGTTGGCGGCATTCGCTGGGGACCGACTTCGGGAGCCCCATCACGGTCGTCTGAGGACTTGCCACAGCGGAGCTCGTGGTCCCTTTTCCAGGGGTCATAGAAACATAGAAAATAGGTGCAGGAGTAGAGGCCATTCGGCCCTTCGAGCCTGCACCGCCATTCAATATGATCATGGCTGATCATCCAACTCAGTATCCCGTACCTGCCTTCTCTCCATACTCCCTGATCCCTTTAGCCACAAGGGCCACATCTAACTCCCTCTTAAATATAACAAATGAACTGGCATCAACTACCTTTTGTGGCAGAGAATTCCAGAGATTCACCACTCTCTGTGTGAAAAATGTTTTTCTCATCTCGGTCCTAAAAGATTTCCCCCTTATCCTTAAACTGTGACCCCTTGTCCTGGACTTCCCCAACATCGGGAACAATCTTCCTGCATCTAGCCTGTCCAACCCCTTAAGAAATGTGTACGTTTTTTCTATAAGATCCCCCCTCAATCTTCTAAATTCTAGCGAGGTCACATTGGGTCGACCTTGGACCTTGCGGACTTAAAATCACAGAGGTTTGAACCGCGGGAGACTAAAGAGGAAGAGGATGGACTGTTTTGCCTTCCATCACAGTGAGGAATGTGGGGAATCTGCTGTGGTGGATGTTTATGTTAACTTTTATGTAGTTGTGCGTCTTGTTGCTTTTTTATTTAGTATGGCTGCTGTCTGATAAATCACATATCACTGTACCTTAAGTGATACACATGACAACACCTGAACTTTTGAGACCAGTCATCTAGGACTCGGTGGGTCGAAGGGTCTGTTTCCATGCTGCATCTCTGAATCTAAAGTAAACTATAAGAAAGCGAGGTGCATGTTGCGAAGGTGCGTTGATTCAGAGAGGATTCTTCATGACCCTGTTGTGTGTAGTAGATTTGAGGGGCTGATTCAGTTCCTGTTCTCTTATATTCAGTTTTCAGAGATATAGCATGAAAACAGGCCCTTCGGCCCACTCAGCCCCCACCAGCCATTGGTCAGCTATGTTATCCCACCTTCTTATTCACTTCCTACACACACGGGCAAATCTTTCTATTTTACAAAAGGCCAAATAATCTACAAATCCACACGTGTTTGGGAGGTGGGAGCACCAAGATGAAACTCCCGCAGTCACAGAGAGAACATGCAAACTCCATGACAGTATCCAAGGCCCGGATGAGGTCTCAGGTACGGTGCAGCAGCAGCACTAACTGCTGCACCGCTGTGGCGCCAGAAGTTCAATTGTTTGCTAATCTCCCCATATAATATATTCAATCAACTCCTTCTCGAGTCTTTAAAACACATTTATATTCCTTGGCTTTTGACCCTGTTTGAGACTTTGCTCCTGTTTTAGTGCTTTTAATGTTTTTAATTTTATTGTTTTTACTCTCTCTTTTAATGTTTTTATTGTCGTGTAATAACTTTTTGTCGATGATTATTCATGTACAGCACTTTGTGGCAACAGTGGTTGTTTTAAAGTGCTCTATAAATAAAGTTATTATTATTATTATTTACTTTTAGACATTAGAGATACAGCGCGGAAACAGGCCCTTCGGCCCACCGAGTCCGTGCCGACCAGCGATCTCGCACACTAGCAATATTTTATCCACACTAGGGACAATTTACAATTTATACCAAAGCCAATTAACCAATAAACCTGCATGTCTTTGGAGTGTGGGAGGAAACCGGAGCACCCGGAGAAAACCCACGCGGTCACAGGGAGAACGTACAAACTCCGTACAGGCAGCACCCGCAGTCAGGATCGAACTGGGGTTTCTGGCGCTGTGGGGCGGCAGCTCGACCGCTGCTTCACTGTGACACCTCTGTGTGGAAGATAAACGTGGCTGTCGGAGCAAAGATAGTCATTCCCTCTCCCCTCTTTCTCACCTCCATCCTGTCATAAATGGGTAAGTCCCCATTCTGAACCAACGCCACTGTACGTATAACATTGGCCCCACCTCAGAAATGCAGGAACCTCAATGGCCTTAAAACGCTGAGGAATATCAAGGAAATAAAGTTAGGTGATGACTGGTAAATCACTGACTTCCGCAAGTACTCACTTTGTTGGGAAAAGCCTCGTCTATTTCCTGCTGTAGTTTCTTCTGCACGTCGGGGTGAACGGCGAGACTGTACGCAACGTACGACAGTGTGTTACTGCTGGTCTCATACCCGGCAAAGATAAAGGTGAATGCTTGTGCCAGAATCTCCGTATCGGTTAGAACTGCAGAGAAGGTGAAGAGCCCGTGTTTATTCGGCAAAACATCTTTTAAGACACCATTAACATTGATGGAGCCAGACACAGAGTGCTGGAGTAACTCAGCGGGTCAGACAGTATCTGTGGAGAACATGGATAGGTGACGTTTCAGGTCAGGACCCTTCTTCTTGCTTTCAAAATGAAGGATTTTAATTGCGAATGCTTCTGAAGATGTATGTAAGTGCTTATGTATAGTGTTCAAGAAGGAACTGCAGATGCTGGAAGATCGAAGGTACACAAAATTGCTGGAGAAACTCAGCGGGTGCAGCGGCATCTATGGAGCGAAGGAAATAGGCGACGTTTCGGGCCGAAACCCTTCTTCGGACTGATGGGGGGGTGCTTATGTATAGTGATACTTGTACTGAAATGTGAACAAAAATGAATTTCACTGTAACTCAGTACATGTGACAAATAAAGTATCATACCACACACACACACACATGTACACCACACACACACACACACACGCACGCAACACACACGCCACACACACACACACATGTACACCACACACATACATGCCAAACACACGGCACACACACACAAACACACACGCCACACCACACACACGGCAAACTACACCACACTGGCAATACCTTTGTATGTTGAATTCTCGCCATCATTCTCTTGCTTAGAGATGGTGCCGGTCACTTGAGAATCAACCATCATCTGCAGAAAATCCACCCGATCCTAGGAGGTAAATATAACAGAAGCAGAGACAACCGTGAGGTCACAGACACGTCACCTAGAATTAATCCTGGCCCTGAAACTCCAAGGCAGGGGAGGAGAATAGTCTCCAGCATGGTCAGAACGAGAATGCACCCTGTTGCTAGAGGCCAGAGATCCGGGTTCGATCCCGACTACGGGTGCTGTCTGTACGGAGTTTGCACGTACTCCCCGTGACCTGCGTGGGTTTTCTCCGGGAGATCCAGTTTCCTCCCACACTTCAAAAACGTACAGGTTTGTAGGTTAATTGGCTTTAGTATAATTGTGGTTGTACACGTGTCCCTAGTGTGTGTGTGGGATAGTGTAAATGTGCGGGGATCGCTGGTCGGCGTGGACTCGGTGGGCCGAAGGGGCTGCTTCCGTGCTGCATCTCTGAACAAAAAATAAACTGAACCTAGATTCTAATTACGGTAGAAAAGCCAGTTCTGACTTCCAGCCTCCGTATCATACAATGGTTAAGTCACGGAAAGAGGCCATTTGGCCCATCGGCCCTGTGCCAGCTCACTATATGAGCAAATCTCTTGTTCCTCCCACCAACCCATCCTCTTTGCAGTTCTCAATATTGGCATTTACAATTACAAACGAACGGCAGCTTGTGTCCCCAAGACTAATTCATTAAAGTAGACAAAAAAAGCAATAGTGGCAATATAGGTCCGTGGGAGACACGGTTATTTATCCCTTTCCTGTCCAAGAAATATCAGTTCATCACCAACCTGTTCTGTTACAGTCATAGAAACAGAAGCATTTAGCATGGAAACAAGCCCAACTTTCCCACCCCGACCAAGGGATCCCATCTACACTCGTTACACCAGCCTGTGTTTGGCCCATATCTTTTCCTAAACATTTCCTATCCATATACTTGTCCAAATTTATTTTAAATGTTGTGATAATACCTGGCTCAACTACATCCTCTGGCAGCTCGTTCCTCAGATCCACCCCTATCTGAGTGAAAAAAGTTGCCCCTGAGATTTTGATTGAATCCTAAACCGATGCCTGGTTCTTGATTGCCCTACTCTGGCTAGAAGACTCTGTCCATTCCCCCTCATGACCTTATACATACAATACAGTGAGGCTCAAACAAAACTCTGTTTCCATAGCCATACAAACAAAGACAATTTCCTACAGACATACACACAATTGAATTCACACAAACATCCATCACAGTGAACCCACTGTGATGGCAGGCAAAGTCTTTTCTCTCCCCTGTTCTCCATTTCTCTCCTGATGTCCAAGCCCCAGACGGGCGATGGTGAGTCCCACGGCCATTTTAGGCCGCGCGGGGCGATATACGGCCCCACCCCCGGTCTAAAAGTCACAATGTTGGAGCCCCCGGCGGGCGCTGGAATGTCCCACGGCCATGAAGCCGCGCCGGGCGATGTAGGTCCCGCTCCGGGTCGTTCCACCCCGCGACACGGGCTGGAGAAGTCGCGTTGCGGGAGCTCTGGGAAGCGGTCTCTCTCTCCACCCTACTCTCTCTACATCTCTACAAGATCACCCCTAATCCACCTGCGCTCCAAGGAAAAAAGTTCTAGTGTGTTCAACCTCCCCCTGCATCTTAAGCCCTCAAATCCTGGCATCATTGCCAAGAGCTTCATCTTTGTTGCTCAGCCTCTATGTGGCTCCTTATACAATACAAATTTATTATCAATACAATACAATACAAATTTATTATCATTTGAGCCCCAGTGAGACTCAAACGAATTGTTGTTTCCACAGCCATACAAACAAAGACACTGTCTTACAGACATACACATAATTAAATTCACACAAACATCAAATGGAGGTTCATGTTTACCACATCGGCCCCATCACCTAAGATGGGTCTCGACCCGAAATGTCCCCCTTTCCTTCTCTCCAGAGATGCTGCCTGTCCCGCTGAGTTACTCCAGCATTTGGTCTCTATCTTTGATCCCATTACATACCTACATCAGTCTATTAGGCGACTGGAGGGATATGGGCCAAACGCAGGAAAATGGGACTAGTTCAGATGGGGCAACTTGGTCGGCATCAACGGGTTGGGCTGAAGGGCTTGTTTAGTTTAGTTTAGTTCAGAGATACAGCGCGGAAACAGGCCCTTCGGTCCACCGAAACCGTGCCGACCAGTGATCCCCAGACATTAATACTACCCCACACACACACACACTAGGGACATTTTTTTACATTTACACCAAGCCAATTAACCTACAAACCTGTACATCTTTGGAGTGTGGGAGGAAACTGAACATTTCGGAGTAAACCCGCGCAAGTCACGGGGAGAACGTGCAAACTCCTATGACTAGCACCTATAGTCAGTATCGAACCCGGGTCAATGGCGCTGGAAGGCAGTAGCTCTATCGCTATGCTACCGTGCAGCCCGTCTAGTACTGTAGTGCTCAATGCCTCTGTAGTGAGATTAATACTCACAGTGTGTACACCTTTTTGCCTCTTGGCCTTCATTTTTGACACGACTGTCATGAAAAAATCATTCACCTCTCTTGGCATAAAGCTGTAATTCATTTTTTCCAGGATTGGAATAAAGAAAGGAAATAATACTGGAAAAAAAAGCAAAAATCACACAAATTACTGTTTATGGACATTGTGTAGTGGAAAAGTAGTGAAGAGCGATTGAGTGGATGGTGGAATAAGCAGGGATGGCACACTGGTGCAGCTGGTAGAGTTACGAGACCCAGATTTGATCCTGATCTTGGGTACTTTCTGTGTGTGGACTTTGAACGATCTCTCTGTGACCACGTGGGTTTCCTCCGGGTGCTCCGGTTTCCCCCCACATCCCAAAGTCGTGCGGGTTTGTAGGTCAATTGGGCTGTGTAAAATTGCCCCTAGTGTGTAGGGAGTGGATGTGAACTTAGAAACATAGAAATTAGGTACAGGAGTAGGCCATTCGGCCCTTCGAGCCTGCACCGCCATTCAATATGATCATGGCTGATCATCCAACTCAGTATCCCGTACCTGTATCCTGAACGCGTGAATAACATAGGCCACGTGTAAACTAGATGGTTGGCCAGAACTTTGTGTGACAAAGGGCCTGTTTCAGTGCTGTATCTTTCAATCAATCAATTCAATAAGGAGGAAAGTTGCAGCGGATAAAGGCTGAAGGGGAATGGTGCAGGGTTGGGGATAAAGGCAGGTTAGGCCTGAATTTAACTGTACCTCTCACAAACTCCACAAATCCAATATGCACTACCAGTTAAACAATACAGACTAAGGGACTGTGGTAACTGTGAAATCGACAGAAGGATGGAGGGTTGGGTGTGTATGCGTGCTTTGTTCGTGATATTTATTTAGTTGTTTATCTTTATTATTTTACCGTGTATGTATCGTTAGCTTTTAGAAATGTTTGAATGCTGCACTGACTGGCTGACATTTTAAATTTTGTTGTACATGGTCCATGTTACAATGACAATAAAGAAACTATTCTATTCTATTCTATTGAAAAGTAGTTCCTAGCCTAATGTGGAAATGTAGTGGACAGCACGTTCCACGGACAGCACTGGGAAGAAGACCCCCAGATCCAGTTGTGAAGACACAAGAGACTGCTGATGCGGGAATATTGAGCACAAAAACAAAGCGCTGGAGGAACTGAGGAGGCAGATGGGGTTGGGACGAGAAGGAATTTCTTAAGCCAGAGGGTGGTGAATCTGTGGAATTCATTGCCACAGACGGATGTGGGGGCTAAGTCATTGTGTGTTTTAAAAGCGGATTGACATATTCCGGATTAGCGAGGGTGTCAAAGGTTATGGGGAGAAGGCAGGAGATTGAGAGGGAATGATAGATCAGCCATGATTGAATAGCAGAGGAGACTCGATGGGCTGAATGGCCTAATTCTGCTCCCATGACTTATGCACTTATTCAACTAAACAGGAATCCCCTTAACCACAGATCTTAGAAGGAACTCTTCCGATTTCCCTGAATTAATAGTTTGAATCACTTACTAACAAGAAGTATTACAGGGTCAAAGAAGGAAAAATCGACAAGTTTCTTGACGTTGGTGACAAATGGGTCTTTGGGGTTGTTGATGGTGTCGATATCCACACTGAAAGACGTGCTGGTGACCACATCCATACTGTAGGAGCCAAACACACTGAGAGAGAAGAGGGCTCATCAACAACCGTGGACTATTTAACCACACAAGACAATTTAGTCGCGACATAGAATTTACATCACAGATCCAGGCTAGCTTTCTTACAATTATGTCCATACATATATACCAGACTCAGGAAACTGCAGAAGCTGGAATCTTGAGCAAAAGGCACTGTGCTGGAGTAACTGGGCGGGTCAGGCAGCATCTCTAGAGAATGTGTACAAACGATGTTTCAGGTCGGGACCCTTCTTCAGACTGATTTGCGTTTTTAGTTTTAGTTTTAGAGGTACAGCGCGGTAACAGACCGTTAGGCCCACCGGGTCCGCGCCGACCAGCGATCCCCGCACACTAACTCTATCCTACACACACTAGGAACAATTTTACATTAATACCAACCTGTACGGAGTGGGGGAGGAAGATCTCGAAGAAAACCTACACGGGTCACGGGGAGAAGGTACAAGCTCCGTACCAGGCACGTGCCGCATAGTGGGGGGGGGGGGGGGGGGGGGGGGGGAGTAGAGAACTGGAGAAGTGGTGGGGATAGGAAAAGCTTGGCAAGAGATAGGTGGCTATGGGTGCAGGGGGTTGATTGGCAGATGGATGGACAAATGCTAGAGATGAAAAGGAGACCAAAGGCTATAAGGGTGAATTGTGAGGTCAAAGTGCACGTCGCCTCACTCTGGCAACTGAGGAGGCCCGGGGTCGAAAGGTCAGTGTGGGAATGGGAAGGGAAGTTAAAATGGTTGGAAACCTGAAGATCCAATAGGCATTGGCATACCGAGCGTCCACCTGCACACAACTATATTCCTTCCCCAGGCCTCACAATTCACACCTCTTCTCTCCTTATCTCACAACCATTTCAGCTATGGCCTTTGTCCACCCATATGTCAATTACCCCCCCCCCCCCCCCCCTCACCTGTATCCACCTATCATTCACCTGGCTTTGTCCCATTCCACCTCTCTTCCAGCTTTCTTTCCCCGTCCCAACTCAAAAAATCGCTTATGTTCCCCGAGGATGCTGCTCCACCCACTGCGCTGCTCCAGCACTTTCTGTTTCTTGCGATATATTTATCCATGTACTTAGGCTTTCCCAATTTCCCATATTTGCCTTGGGTTTTAACTGCTGAGTCATAAAGCATAGATCTCCTTAGTATATAAAAAATATTGATCTCTGACTTGATATAGTAAAGTTGTGATGAATCCAAGATCATTTTCTTCCTCTGTAAGATCGCTAACAGATTAAAAACGCAAGGAGCAGAGTTTAAATTGGTGACCCTTGGACTGTCTTTATTGGCTTTATCTTGCACTAAATGTTATTCCCTTATCATGTATATATATATACACTCTAAATAAACATAGAAACATAGAAAGTAGGTGCGAGAGTAGACCACCAGGTCCGTCGAGCCCGCACCGCCATTCGCTCATGGCTGAACACTAAACAGACACACTTACCCACAAACATTAGCAGTTAGCGCGCAAGACAAAGCTTTTCACTCCACCCCAAGAATCTCTCTCTGGGGGAGGCAAAAAACGGGATAAAAAACCCACGTGAAAAAAATACTCACTCTTTCATGTCTTTCATTAGCAGGTTAGCGCGCCGCTTTTCAGTCTCTTTGATTTCACTTTTCATGTCAACCCCGTTCAGCTTTATTTCAGCGTACTAGGTTTTGAGCATAGCGGTTGATTATCGGACACATCTACGGGGGGAAAGGGTAAAATAAAGACAAGCAAAGTAAAACAACCAACATCATCAAAGATCTCCATCTCCGTGGCCACTTTCCCACCTCGCTCCCACCATCGGGAAAGTGTTCACAGTGAAGATAGACACCAAAAGCAGCAGAAACAGCGGGACGGGCAACATTTCCGGAGAGAAGCTCTAGAGAGCAGGGCGGCGCGGTGGCGCAGCGGTGGAGTTGCTGCCTCACCGCGAATGCAGCGCCGGAGACCCGGGTTTGAAATTGACATAGAAACAGAAACATAGAAATTAGGTGCAGGAGTAGGCCATTCGGCCCTTCGAGCCTGCACCGCCATTCAATATGATCATGGCTGATCATCCAACTCAGTATCCCGTACCTGCCTTCTCTCCATACCCCCTGATCCCCTTAGCCAGAAGGGCCACATCTAACTCCCTCTTAAATATGGCCAATGAACTGGCCTCAACTACCCTCTGTGGCAGAGAGTTCCAGAGATTCACCACTCTCTGTGTGAAAAAAGTTCTTCTCATCTCGGTTTTAAAGGATTTCCCCCTTATCCTTAAGCTGTGACCCCTTGTCCTGGACTTCCCCAACATCGGGAACAATCTTCCTGCATCTAGCCTGTCCAACCCCTTAAGAATTTTGTAAGTTTCTATAAGATCCCCTCTCAATCTCCTAAATTCTAGAGAGTATAAACCAAGTCTGTCTAGTCTTTCTTCATAAGACAGTCCTGACATCCCAGGAATCAGTCTGGTGAACCTTCTCTGCACTCCCTCTATGGCAATAATGTCCTTCCTCAGATTTGGAGACCAAAACTGTACGCAATACTCCAGGTGTGGTCTCATCAAGACCCTGTACAACTGCAGTAGAACCTCCCTGCTCCTATACTCAAATCCTTTTGCTATGAAAGCCAGACTGTACGGAGTGTGTACATTCACCCCGTGACCTGTGTGGGTTTTCTCTGAGATCTTCGGTTTCCTCCCACACTTCAAAGACGTTGAGGCTTGGTAAATGTAAAAATTGTCCCTAGTGGGTATAGGATAGTGTTAATATGCGGGGATCGCTGGTCGGCGCCGACCCGGTGGGCCGAAAAGGCCTGTTTCCGCGCTGTATCTCTGAACTAAACTAAACTAAAGAAGGAATGGATGACGTTTTGAGTCGAGACCCTTCTACAACAATGTTCATAGCTTTGGGTTGGAAGCTGCCCAAGCAGAATATGAAGAGCTGTTCCTCCAGGGGTGCGTGTGGCCTCACTCTGGCAATGGAGGAGGCCCAGGACAGAAAGGTTAGTGCAGGATTAGGAAGGGGAGTTAAAGTGATTAGTATCTGGGAGATCCAGTAGACCTTGGCGGATCGTGCACACAAGTGTTCGGCAAAACGGTCGCTTGGTCAACTTTGATCTACAGGAGGTCACGTCAGGGACACCAAATGCAATAGATATTAAACTCTGTATTAAAGTTTCCTATGTGTATTATAATGTCTCTCACAAGGGCAGCACGTTGCACAGCAGTAGAGTTGCTGTCTTACAGCGCCAGAGACCCCAGTTCGATCCTGACTACAGGTGCTTGTCTGTACGGAGTTTGTGCATTCTCTCCGTGGCCCTCGTGGGTTTTCTCCAGTATCTCCGGTTTCCTCTCACAATCCAAAGACGTGCAGGTTTGTGGGTTAATTGGCTTGGTATAAATGTAAATTGCCCCTAGTGTGCGTTAGTGTACAGGATTCGCTGGTTGACGGAGACACGGTGGGCTGAAGCGTCTGTTTCTCTAAACTAAACTAAGCTAAATGCAATGAACCTGTTGTTAGGCCAAACGTAGGTGGTAAAAGTACAAGAATAAGTTCAAAGATCAGATTTGATTTGATTTGATTTCACATCTTCACCTCTTTCAGTCTCCCAGTGGTAAAGGCTGGTGAAAGCACACTTCGGATTCTCTTCCATCGCTCATCTGGAACTAGCAACACGGACTCCTCGAATGGTCCATTCAGACCAAAATCCTGCAAGGAATGAAGATGAAACATCTCATTTTTGTACCAGCTTCACATGCATAATTCTCTAGAACATGTGTTTCCACAACATGAACTGGATATAACGTAAGTTATGAATTGAGGAATACTGTTTGCATTATGTGGGCCAAATATTCTATAATGCAAATTCAACGGGGATTGAGACAACCATTTTGGAACTTTGGAACTTGTCAGTCAAAAAAAAAGCTGTCTTGGATTTCAACAGTATAGGTGGAAAAACTGTTTCCGTGTTACCTTCTTGTGATAATCAGGCACCATTTTCTCTTGAGAACACAGCTGTTACTGAAGAAGGATACTGACCCAAAACATTGTCTATCTGTTTCCTTCCATAGATGCTGCCAGATCTGCTGAGTTCTTCCAGCACTTAAGTGTTTTGCTCAAGATTCCAGATTCCACATAAACTCCTGCAATCCCTCCCCTCTACACTCCCCCCCCCATAACCACCCAAGTCATCCTCCGAGTTCCACTGTTCACATCCTTGTGTTCCTCTCGTTACCACATCTTCCCCAGCCAACAATGGGCCATTATGGACTCCACCTTTCTGTCATCTGTTGTTAGACCTGATTTGTTCTGGTCTTCCCTTCAATTTGAAGAAAGGTTCAGACCTGGAACGTGTTTCAGTGGAGTTTAGAAGGACGAGGGGGAATCTTATAGAAACATATAAAATTATAAAAGGACTGGACATCTCCCAGATGCATGAAAAATGTTCCCAATGTTGGGTGAGTCCAGAATCAGGGGGCCACAGTCTTAGAATAAAGAGGAGGCCATTTAAGACCGAGGCGAGAAAAAACTTTTTTCACCCTGACAGTTGTGAATTTGTGGAATTCCCAGCCACAGAGGGCAGTGGAGGCCAAATCACTGGGTGGATTTAAGAGAGAGTTAGATAGAGCTCTAGGGGCTGGAGGAATCAAGGGATGTGGGGAGAAGGCAGGCACGGGTTATTGATTGGGGACGATCAGCCATGATCACAATGAATGGCGGTGCTGGCCTGAAGGGCCGCCTCCTACACCTATTATCTATGTTTCCATGTGCCCTTTCCTTTTTTCCAGAGATGCTGCCTGGCCCACTGAGTTACTCCAGCATTTTGTGTCTAACCAAGAAAGCTAATCTAATTACAGAAGTGAAGAGAATGAAACAGGAACAGGGCTACAAGTGAAACTGCTGTCAATGCATATAAATGCTTAAGATAGACCCAAAACGCTGGAGTAACTCAGTGAGTCAGGCAGCATCTGTGGAGAAAAGGAATAGGTGATGTATCGGCTTGAGACCCTTTTTCAATCTGAGGATGTCCACACTGACCATCGATTACCCATTCACACTAGTTCAGGGGCTCTCAGTCTGAGGAAAGGTCTCGTCCCGAAATGTCACCTACTCCGTTTCTCCAGAGATGCTGTCTGACCTGCTGAGTTACTCCAGCATTTTGTGTTTATATTCGGGGTAAACCAGTCCGCAGTGCCTTTCTACACAGAAATGCTTACCCGCCTGTTGGTGAATACGGTGTAGAATTCTTTTATTAAAATAGTTTTAATCAAGTCGGGTTCCATAATGCAGAGAACAGGTTTTCGTCCATCAAAAATCCTAAAGGAAAACAACGGTAAATATTTCACCAGTTTTATTCTTCACGATAGGCGAAGAAGAAACAAAAATACCAAGGCTCATCAAAACTCCAGATGCCTCAGTGATAAATACATGAATGAAGAAAGAGTGACCATATGTCCAGTTTTTGTTTGGAAAACGTTCTGTAATGTGGCTTGGAAATGTATTTTGAAAGGAGAAAATATACTTACCCCCAGATATTCCCATACTTCTTGTAGCATTCCACATCAAAGTTAAAAAGACCCTGGACAAGAAGTAAACAAATTGTCAGCAAAAGTGATCACGGTCAGGTCCACCACTAACTTTCCAGCTGTGTAAGAAAGATCTGCAAATGCTGAGTTCCTCCAGCACTTTTGTCTACCTTCGATTTTCCAGCATCTGCAGTTCCTTCTTAAACAATTACAAACTACAGATGTATAAATGATCTGGATGGAGATGTGGGTGGTCTGGTTAGTAAATTTGCGGATTAAATGGAAATTGTGGACAGCAAGGAAGGTTGTCAAAGAATGCCGATGATTTGGGAATTTCAACAGAGAGTTTAACCTGGACAAGTGGGTACCTTGTGGTACCAAGATAGGGGATCAGGGGATATGGGGAGAAGGCAGGAACGGGGTACTGATTGGGGATGATCAGCCATGATCACATTGATTGGCGGTGCTGGCTCGAAGGGCAGAATGGCCTACTCCTGCCCCTATTGTCTATTGAGAGGTCATAAATTCTTAAGTCATTAGGCTAATCTATGTTTCCTTCTCAACCCCGTTCTTGCCTTCTCTCCATAACCCCTGACACCCTATTAATCAAGAATCTACCTATCTCTGCCATAAAAATATCAATTGACTTGGCCTCCACAGCCTTCTGTTGCAATGGATTCCCTTAAGATCCATAGCTTGCTAAAAGTGGGCAGGGTGGTGAAGTGGGCAGAGGGCATATTTGACTACATCGGGCAAGGCATGGAGTATAAGACGTTCCAGGTGCGACAGAGGTTCACCTGCATCTCCTCCAACCTCATCTATTGCATCTGCTGCTCTAGATGTCAGCTGATCTACATCAGTGAGACCAAGCGTAGGCTTGGCGATCGTTTCGCCGAACACCTCCGCTCGGTCCGCATTAACCAACCTGACCTCCCGGTGGCTCAGCACTTCAACTCCCCCTCCCATTCCAAATCCGACCTCTCTGTCCTGGGCCTCCTCCATGGCCAGAATGAGCACCACCGGAAATTGGAGGAGCAGCACCTCATATTCCGCTTGGGCAGTCTGCACCCTAGCGGCATAAACATTGAATTCTCCAATTTCCGGTAGCCCTTGCTGTCTCCTCCCCTTCTCAGCTCTCCCTCAGCCCTCGGGCTCCTCCTCTTCCTTTTTCCTTTCTTCTCTGCCCCCCCCCCCCCCACCCTACATCAGTCTGAAGAAGGGTCTCAGCCCGAAACGTTGCCTATCTCCTTCGCTCCCCATAGATGCTGCTGCATCCGCTGAGTTTCTCCAGCATTTTTGTCTAACCTCTGGTTAAACCTTCCTTTAACCAATGAAGTAATTATTTGACACCAGTTGAAGTGCCGGCAGGAATTATCGACATGGTAACATTAAAATTACAATAAAACAAAATCATACTTTTCTGTAATGAAAGAATGTTCCTATGAAAGGCAGCGGCATTGGACCAGGAATCCCAAGTTGTTTAAAAAATCTAAACGGCGCAACGCTGTACCTGTGGATGTAATTAGAATGGTGACAATCTTGAAATAAAAAACAAAATATTTTTATATTGGTTAGTCTAAACAAATCTCAAATCCACTTATGCTCTGTGGTCTTTCCAACTGCATTGTCAGCAGTTTCTTTGGTCTAATTGAAGGGGCACTGGCTGGCTGGTTTGTGGATCGCCCCAGGTCATTCTACCAGGGAGATCTGTGGCTTCACTTCTCCCTGCCACTTCCTCGGTTTATTGACCTCACCATTCGGACAGCACCTTCCCCTCCCTTCTGGGCACTTTGAGATCTTGGGAATTCGTGGGCAAATTAACAGTTTGAAGTAAAGTTCCCCTTTTGTTCCCCATATTTCAAAGTTCAAAGTTCAAAGTAAACTTTATTGTCAATTCAATTATGCAACAGTAGTTACACAGAGGATCGAAATTACGTTTCCCCATTTTTTCCATGTTCTCCAGAGATGCCGCCCAGCCCACTGAGTTACTCCAGCTCTCTGTCTGTGTCCATTTGTGTAAACCAGCATCTGAAGTTTTTTTTTGGGGGGGTGGGGGGGGGGGTTTACATCTTTGATTTTTTTTTAAATCCTCCCCCCCCCCCCCCCCCCGTTTCTCTAACCCAGTTGTTCTTCACCAGGACAAGGGGTCACAGCTTAAGGATAAAGGGGAAATCCTTTAAAACCGAGATGAGAAGAACTTTTTTCACACAGAGAGTGGTGAATCTCTGGAACTCTCTGCCACAGAGGGTAGTTGAGGCCACCAGTTCATTGGCTATATTTAAGAGGGAGTTAGATGTGGCCCTTGTGGCTAAGGGGATCAGGGGGTATGGAGAGAAGGCAGGTACGGGATACTGAGTTGGATGATCAGCCATGATCATATTGAATGGCGGTGCAGGCTCGAAGGGCCGAATGGCCTACTCCTGCACCTAATTTCTATGTTTCTATGTTTCACAACGTTGTTCTGCATTCTCTCTCTCTCTCTCTCTCTCTCCACCCTACCCCCATCCCTGCTACTTAAACATGCGGGACATCTCGATTTTCCAGTTCTACTCAAGGTGGTCCTGGTCTGTTAAAGGTCAGTGATTCTGTTCTCCCCACTAGCCGCCGCCTGCGCTGTTGTCATCTCAACGGTTCCAGCAATTTGCAGGAAGGAGCTGCAGATGCTGATTTGACACTGAAGATAGACACAATAATATTGGATCTTCCTCGCCCCTGTGCTTTACATTAGTCTAAAGAAGGGTCTCGACCCGAACCGTCACCCACTCCTCCTCTCCAGACCTGCTGCCTGTCCCGCTGAGTTACTCCAGATTTTTGTGCCTATCTATCTTCGGTTTAAACCAGCATCTGCATTTTTCCCCCACATGAAATCTGCAGTTCCTTCCTACACCTAATGCAAGGCGTTGTTAAGGCACAGGTAACGAAACACAACTTACAATCAAGTTGCTTCCTACACATTTTAACTTTCTTCTCAGACACAGGAGCAACAAGTGTGCATTTTTTTTTGTTTTTGTCGGGGGTCGCTGGTGAACCAGGCAGTCGGCTACTTACCAGCCCAGCAGGACGAGGAAAGCGATCAGAAGGATGCAGGTTTGCCCCGGCAGGGCAGCCCGGATCGCCCCGAAACTCTCCCACAACAGGGTAGACATCCTGCAGGCTGGGAGCTCCGGGCAGGGTCTGGTAAACATAGCGAGGAGTTGGCACCTCCCACTCGATGGGTGGAGACAGTGACTGGATCAACAAGGAACTGCAGATGCTGGAAAAATCGACGGTTAGACAAAAATGCTGGACAAACTCAGCTGGGTGAGGCAACTTCTCTATGGGGCTGAGGAAATAGGTGACGTTTCGGGTCGAGACCCTTCTTCAGACTGGAGTCAGTGTTTTTGTGCAGAGGAACCTACAGAGGAGACTCCTCGTCACTTAGGTCATGTCTGGAGAAGGGTCCCGACCCTGAAATGTCACCCATTCACAGTCATAGAGTGATACAGTGTGGAAACAGGCCCTTCGGCCCAACTTGCCCACACGGGCTGACATGTCCCAGCTACACCAGTCCCACCTGCCTGCGCTTGGTCCATATTCCTCCAAACCTGTCTAACTGTTTTTTAAACATTGCAATAGTCCCAGTCTCAACTACCTCATCTGGCAGCTTGTTCCATACACCCATCACCCTTTGTAAGAAAAAGTTACCCCTCAGATTCCTATCAAATCTTTTCCGCTTCACCTTGAACCTATGTCCTCTGGTCCTAGATTCCCCTATTCTGGGCAAGAGACTCTGATCTATTCCTCTCATGATTTTGTACACCTCTGTAAGATCGCCCTTCATCCTTCTGTGCCCCAAGGAATAGGGACCCATCCTGCTCTCCAGAGTGACTCGAAACATCACCCATTCCTTCAGTCCGGAGATGCTGCCGGTCCCGCTGAGTTACTCCAGCATTTTTGTGTCTACCCTCATTACATAGGTCATGACACCACAACCCACTGGGTTTTCCAGAGAATGGATCATCTCGTTATTTTAAACTTTATTTCATCAAACTATAAAAAGGAAATACAATAGGAACAGCAGGTGTTATTTATTGTTAATATAGACACAAAGTGCTGGAGCAACTCAGTGGGTCGGGCATCATCTGTGGAGAAAAGGAACAGGTGACATTTTGGGTTGGAACCTTTCTTCAGACCCTTCTGTTGTTTATAACTGCCGGGATTAAATGCTATTACTTATAAGGAGTGAGCATAGAGTCACAATGATGGAGCCAAACAGTGTGGAAACAAGCCCTTTGGCCCAACTTGCCCATAGTGGCCAACATGTCCCTGCTGCACTAGTCCCACCTGCCCGCGTTTGGTCCATATCCCTCCAGACCTGTCTAACTGTTTCTTAAACATTGCAAAAGTCCCAGTCTCAACTACCTCCTCTGGCAGCTCGTTCCATACACCCACAACAATTAGTGTGAAAATGCTACCCCTCAGATTCCTATCAAAACTTTTCCCTTCACCTTAAATCTATTTCCTCTTGTCCTGGATTCACCTACTCTGGGCAAGAGAATATGTGCATCTACCCGATCTATTCCTCGCATGATTCCATGAACATCGAAGGACAACTCTTACATCTCAGCACATGGTCTGTATCCCTCCATTTCCCACTTGTGCAGATGCAAGTCTCTTAGACGCCACCATAATGCACCTATACCAATACCATTGTTATCAACTTGATCATAGATCAGGACAAGGTACACAAAAATGCTGGAGAAACTCAGCGGGTGCAGCAACATCTATGGAGCGAAGGAAATAGGCAACGTTTCGTCCCGAAACGTTGCCTATTTCCTTCGCTCCATAGACGCTGCTGCACCCGCTGAGTTTCTCCAGCATTTTTATGTACCTTCGATTTTCCAGCATCTGCAGTTCCTTCTTAAACACATAGATCAGGACAACACAGGAGCAGGCCATTCGGTCTGCAATGTCTGTGCTGAGCATGATACTAAATTAAACTAATCTCCTCAGGCCTGCACACAATCCATTTCCCTCCATTCACTGCATGTCCATTTAACAGTTTCTTAAATGCCCCCACCACCACCCTTGCCTATTTTTCCCAGAGTGGAAATGTCAAAGATTAAAGCGCATTGCTTTAAAGTGAGCTGACCAAAGTTTAAAGGAGGTTATAGATGAAATAGCGGCACATTTGGATAGCAGTAACAGGATCGGTCCGAGTCAGGATTTACGAAGGGGAAATCATTCTTGAATAATCTTCTGGAATTTTTTGAGGATGTAACTTGGAAAATGGACAAGGGAGAGGCAGTGGATGTACTGTACCTGGACTTTCAGAAACCATTTGATAAGGTCCCACATAGGAGATTAGTGGGCAAAATTAGGGCACATGGTTTTTCACACAGAGAGTGGTGAATCTCTGGAACTCTCTGCCACAGAGGGTAGTTGAGGCCAGTTCATTGGCTATATTTAAGAGGGAGTTAGATGTGGCCCTTGTGGCTAAGGGGATCAGGGGGTATGGAGAGAAGGCAGGTACGGGATACTGAGTTGGATGATCAGCCATGATCATATTGAATGGCGGTGCAGGCTCGAAGGGCCGAATGGCCTACTCCTGCACCTAATTTCTATGTTTCTATGTTTCTATGGTATTGGGGGTAGAATGCTGACATGGATAGAAAATTGGTTGGCAGACAGGAAACAAAGAGTAGGGATTAACAGGTCACTTTCAGAATGGCAGGCAGTGACTAGTAGGGTACTACCGCAAGGCTCGGTGCTGGGAGCGCAGCTATTTACAATATACATCAATGATTTGGATGAAGGGATTCAAAGTAAAATTAGCAAATTTGCAGATGACACAAAGCTGGGTGGCAGTGTGAACTGTGATGAGGATGTCATGAGAATGCAGGGTGACTTGGACAGGTTGGGGGAGTGGGCAGCTGCATGGTGGATGAAGTTTAATGTGGATAAATGTGAGGTTATTCACTTTGGTATAAAAAACAGGAAGGCAGATTACTATCTAAATGGCGTCAAGTTGGGAAAAGGGGAAGTACAACGGGATCTGGGTTCCTTGTTCATCAGTTTATGAAAGTAAACATGCAGGCACAGCATGCAGTGAAGAAAGCGAATGACATGTTGGCCTTTATAACAAGAGGAGTCGAGTATAGGAGCAAAGAGGTCCTTCTGCAGTTGTACAGGGCCCTAGTGAGACCACACCTGGAGTATTGTGTGCAGTTTTGGTCCCATAATTTGAGGTAGGACATTCTTGCTATTGAGGGACTGCAGCGTAGGTTTACAAGGTTAATTACTGGGATGGCGGGGCTGTCATATGCTGACAGAATGGAGCAGCTGGGCTTGTACACTCTGGAGTTTAATAATAACTTTATTTATAGAAGCATGAGAGGGGATCTTATTGAAACATATAAGGTTGTTAAGGGTTTCGACATGCTAGAGGCAGGAAACATGTTCCCGATGTTGGGGGAGTCCAGAACCAGGGGCCACAGTTTAAGAATAAGGAGTAAGCTATTTAAAACGGAGACGAGGAAACACTTTTTCTCACAGAGAGTGGTGGGTCTGTGGAATTCTCTGCCTCAGAGGGCGGTGGAGGCCGGTTCTCTGGATACTTTCAAGTGAGAGCTAAGTCAGGGGATATGGGGAGAAGGCAGGAACGGGGTACTGATTGTGGATGATCAGCCATGATCACATTGAATGACGGTGCTGGCTCTGCCCGCAAGTGACAACATGACATACAGTATCAGTTGGGAATGTCACATAAAACAATAAACATTAATAATTAAACATTATCGATTAAACATGTGAATTAAATAAAATACCAGAGCAAAGTGAAAACAATGGCATTGGTACAGGCATATTATGCGTTGTACTTGTTCTGTGTTCGAGGTTCTGACCTGCCTCCCCCCCTCCCCATTCACTTCCAACATTCCCTTGGGATACTGAAATGGAGTTGGAAATTGTGGTGAAGTGTCTTCAAATGGCAAACAACCTGCGATTACCTAATTCACCTGCACGCAAGCTTTTGACTCAAATAATTTACATCCGGCCCCCGAAGCAGAGACTGAACTGAAGCTGCGGATTCCATCACCACCTCCTCCACATTGCTACACATGGGTGATGCACAGTGATTGCATCATGATTGCGTGACTACAAACAAGAAAGGGAAAGATACCTGGTAGACAAACTCAGCGGGTGAGACAGCATTTATGGAGAGGAATTGGCAACGTTTTGGGTCGAGACCCTTCTTCAGATTGATGTCGGGGGCAGGGGCATCGCCACTGGGACACCTCCGCCCCTACCCCACATCAGTCTGAAGAAGGGTCTCGACCCAAAGCGTCGCCTATTTCCTTCTCTCCATAGATGCTGCCTCACTCGCTGAGTTTCTCCAGCATTTTTGCCTACCTTCGATTTGTCCAGTTTGTATTGTCTGTGACGTAGGTGGGTGTAGGAGAGGAACGATGCTGGGGATTCGGGGTGCTCTAGGAAGGCTGCGTTAGGAGCCCCGGGGCACGGAGGCTGAGCAATGGAGGTCGGAGACGAAGGATAGCGTGTTCACGGCCAATGTTGAGGAGGCGACGGAGTGAGTTGAGTCAGCGAGGTAGGCTGCTGGAGGCCCTGCAGCAGCCTGGAGCTCCATTAGACCGGGCCCCGCTCCAAGTGGCTGAGCGAGCGGACTGGACGCGGCCTGCAGCAGCATGGAGCGGTGCAGGACACCGACAACATCACCAGGCCCTGTAACTTTGACCCAGTGCCGCTGCCAGGACAACGGGCCTTAAAGACTCTTTAGCCTCTTCAAGGTTACACCAACATTATGCAAATACTTTGGACTTGAAGGATACAAGATGTAATCTGAAACATGGAGACTCCAGTGTACTGACAGTGTGGTCGACTATCTTACACTGACACCCCACCTTCAAAACTGACCGGTACTGCTTAGTGTGATTGTGCTGAATGTACAGTATGAACTGAACGGAATACAAGAAAATCATTTCACTGTACTTAGGAACACGTGACAATAAAATAATATTGAACCGTTGAGCTGACTGTTGTCATGGAATGCGTGAGGTTGGACATGAGGGGTTGGACAGGCTAGATGCAGGAAGATTGTTCCCGATGTTGGGGAAGTCCAGAACAAGGGGTCACAGTTTAAGGATAAGGGGGGAATCTTTTAGGACCGAGATGAGAAAAACATTTTTCACACAGAGAGTGGTGAATCTCTGGAATTCTCTGCCGCAGAAGATAGTTGAGGCCAGTTCATTGGCTATATTTAAGAGGGAGTTAGATGTGGCCCTTGTGGCTAAAGGGATCAGGGGGTATGGAGAGAAAGCAGGTACAGGATACTGAGTTGGATGATCAGCCATGATCATATTGAATGGCGGTGCAGGCTCGAAGGGCCGAATGGCCTACCCGTGCACCTATTTTCTATGTTTCTATGATTACAGAGGTAGAGAGGGATTAGCAAACAAGATAAGCATTGCGGCCTTTGCTTTCATTTTATCTGCACTCTCCCTCTCACTGTCACGCTGTGTACAGTTTCCTTCCTCTTGCAACACCCAGCTATCGTGCCATTTATCTGGGCAGAACACTAAAAAGTTTTCCGCTGCACGTGACAATAATAAGCCGATATTATTAACAATACCAGTTCAAGACAAAATATACTGGTATGCCGCCTGACCTGTTGAGTTACTCCAGCACTTTGTGTTCTGTGCAGAATTCAAAGCACTAGGTACATTATCACTGAGGTAAATGAGGGTGCACAACTTTGAGGCTCTGGTCTTTGCTATTCAATTCGCCTCAAATGATTGAGAACTGAAGGGCTGAAGATTTGCTAATAGGGTGATACAGCGTGCAAACAGGCCCTTCAGCCCAACTTGCCCACACCCACCAACATGTCCCAGCTACACTAGCCCCACCTGCCTGCGCTTGGTCCATATCCCTCCAAACCTGTTCTATCCATGTACCTGACCAATTGCTTCTTAAATGCTTTGGGATAGACCCTGCATCAACTACCTCCTCTGGCAGCTTGTTCCACCAACTCCACCACCATTAGTGTGAACAAATATTAAAAGTAGGGCAGAGGGAGATAAACTTTTAACAATTGTCTCCAGAACCTGGCAACTATTCTGGGTAAATATTTGTATCAAATATCCAGGCCAAAGCCAATTGCCATTCAGAAAAGGAGATTAGTAAATAAGAAGCAACACGGAATTTTGTAGGTAAAATTTGTTTGATTAACAAAGGCGTTGTGCCATTCAGGAGAGACAAATGAGGTTAATTGGTTAATTTAATTCTTCAAATGACATTTGACAAGTTAATAAATAATAGGTGTTTGCAAGCTGAAAGCTCAACGTGCTGAGTGACAAAATGTGCTGAGCGAATTTTCAAAATGGCATCGAGGACATAAACAGCAAACTTGATGTCAAAAAGGAGACACAGAAATCTCCCAGATGCGATAAATGTTTGTTTCAAAACGCTAATATAACACATGCATTTGTAGGATGTACAAAGTTGAATAAATTTTGGAGCGATATATTTGATATATTTACAAAGCTTTTCAAATCCAGAATAAAACCTAAAACGGAATGGATTATATTTGGAATAATAGTAGAAGATATCAATTTAAATAAAGACCAAAGCGTTTTTTTAATTATGGGTTAATAATTGGAAAGAAATTGATAATTAAATTTTGGAAAAATACAACCATACCAACTGTTAAAATGTGGATTAGGAATATGATGGACATAGCACGCCTTGAAGAAATGAGACTCTGACTAATAGATAAATATGACCAATTCTTAAGGAGTTGGTCTCCTTTCATCGACTTTTTGGAATCATGTGATGCAGCGGCACCGTAAAGATTGCTGATTTCAGCTCATGTACATGTCCGATCTACATCTCCGAATAAAGATTTGAAAATCTCTCTTTGAAGTGGCCTTCTCTCCTATTTCTACTTTCCACTTTTTCTTTTTTATATATATATACACACTTCACGTTTTTCTATTCTCTACCATCTATTTTCCCTCTTTTTCCCCTTTCTATTGGTTTCTTTTTCTTGTCTTGCTTACTTCCTTCTCAAAACATAAAACTAGAGGTTGAACATAGAATGGATTACGGTATGACCTAGTTGGCACCTAAAATTAGGTTCCACTGTACTGTTTTGTACTGTATTAACTTCTAATAAAATAAACAACAACAAAAAAAGACACAATGTACTGCAGATGCTGGTTTACAAAAAAAAAAATCACAAGGTTCTGGAGTAGCTGTTAATAGGCAATTGAAACATTTTCACACAGAGAGTTGTGAGTCTGTGGAATTCTCTGCCTCAGAGGGCGGTGGAGGCCGGTTCTCTGGATACTTTCAAGGGAGGGCTAGATAGGGCTCTTAAAGATAGCAGTCAGGGGATATGGGGAGAAGGCTGATTGGGGATGATCAGCCATGATCACATTGGATGGCGGTGCTGGCTGGAAGGGCCGAATGGCCTACTCCTGCACCTATTCTCTATTGTCTATTATCCTACCAACAACTAGAGAGTGGTCCAGAGCTACTATCTACCTCATTGAAGACCCTCATACTATCTTTAATCATACTTTACTGGGCTTTATCTTGCAATAAACATTATTCACTTCATCACATATCTGTATACCTTAGACGGCTCGGATTGTAATCATGTATCGTCTTTCCACTGACTGGTTAGCACGTTTTTCATTTACCTTGGTACACGTGACAATCAACTTAACTAAACAACTCAGCGTCTGTGGAGAACATGGAAAGGTGACGTTTCAGGTCTGGACCCTTCTTCAGAAATATGTTATCAAAATGGACAAACATATAAAATGTAATGCACTGGAAATTGAAATGAAAGAAGTAAATGGTGTCAGAACAAGTTGAGAATTCTGGTGGTTCATAGCGACAGAACATATTAGCCAGAAACTTCTGTTAAACTGTTATAACATTGTTCCAGCCATCCATTGAGCTATTGTGTTCAGTTCTGGGCACTGCACTTCACTCAGCATCTTGGAAAGGGCACAGAATTATTTGGGGGGGAATAGTCTCGACGCTGAGAACATCACATTGAAAAACTGCTGTTATGATTACAGAAGAATACATAAATATGTGTTTGTGGCTTTCAGAATCTTCATCAGTTTTGATAAAGCAAATAAAAAGGAATTATTACCAAGTTCAAGTTCAAGTGAGTTTATTGTCATGTGTCCCTGTATAGGACAATGACATTCTTGCTTTGTTTAAGCACACAGAAAATAGTAGGCATTTACTACAAAACAGATAAATGTGTCCATATACCATGATATAAATATATACACACATGAATAAATAAACTTGTAAAGTGCAAATAACAGAAAGTGGTTATTAATAATCAGAGTTTTGTCCGAGCCAGGTTTAATAGCATGATGGCTGTGGGGAAGTAGCTATTCCTGAATCTGGTTGTTGCAGTCTTCAGGCTCCTGTACCTTCTACCTGAAGGTAGCGGGGAGATGAGTGTGTGGCCAGGATGGTGTGGATAGAACCAGCGGTAGAAAGGTCCGTAAACATCGGAAACAAACTTAAAGTGTTTGGCAAAAGATGCAGAGACAAAACTTATTTGCAAGGAAGACAGATTTGTATTGTGCCTCTCTTACATTTTTGCATGCCCCAGGGTACATGGTAACCAAATAAATAAATTGGGTGTGTAGTCAACTTGATTATGTTGTAAATACAGTCAAGTCAAGTGGCACATGCGATCACTGGAAAATCCCTGTTGATAAACTGCAGATGCTGGTTTACATACAAAGACACAAAGTGCTGGAGTAACTCAACAAGTCAGGCAGCATGTCTGCAGAACGTGGGTAGGTGACATTTCGGGTTGGGACTGAAGTCTGTAGAGTGGTCCTGATCTGAATCGTCACCTATCCATGTTCTGCAGAGATGTTGCCTGACCCGCTGAGTGATGGGACTGTCCCACTTAGGCGATTTTTTAGGCGACTACAGGCGACTAGTTTGTTGCCACATGGTCCTGATGTAGGTTGTCGCCGGTTTTTCGGCAACCTGCTACGACTATGTCGCCGGCAGTTGCCTAAAAAATCGGCAAGTACGACAGGCCCGTTACTCCAGCACTTTGTGTCCTTGCCAGAAAATCTCGTTTTTTTTGTAAAATGGAATAGTTCAAAGTACTCATCAGTTCATGCTTGAGTTCAAGACAGACAATAGACAATAGGTGCAGGAGTAGGCCATTGGGCCATTCGAGCCAACACCGCCATTCAATGTGATCATGGCTGATCATCCACAATCAGTACCCCGTTCCTGCCTTCTCCCCATATCCCCTGACTCCGCTATCTTTAAGAGCCCTATCTAGCTCTCGCTTGAAAGTATCCAGAGAACCGGCTTCCACCGCCCTCTGAGGCAGAGAATTCCACAGACTCACCACCCTCTGTGAGAAAAAGTGTTACCTCGTCTCCGTTCTAAATAGCTTACCCCTTATTCTTAAACTGTGGCCCCTGGTTCTGGACTCCCCCAACATCGGGAACATGTTTCCTGCCTCTAGCGTGTCCAAACCCTTAACAACCTTATATGTTTCAATAAGATCACCTCTCATCCTTCTAAACTCCAGAGTGTACAAGCCCAGCCGCTCCATTCTCTCAGCATATGACAGTCCCGCCATCCAGGGAATTAACCTTGTAAACCTACGCTGCACTCCCTCAATAGCAAGAATACCTATGCTGCACTCCCTCAATAGCAAGAACTTAGAACTAGCCATAACTCCAGCTAGTGTGGCACAATGGCACACCTAGTTGAGTTACTGCCTCACAGCGCCAGAAACCTGGGGTTCGATCCTGACATCGGGTGCAATCTGCGTGGAGTTTGCAATTTTTTCCTGTGTGGGTTTCCCCTGGGTGCTCCAGTTGCCTCCCACATTTCAAAGACGTGCAGGTTTGTAGATTAATCGGCCCCTGCAAATTTTCCCCTATTGAAAAAAGTGGGATAACTTAGAACTAACTAGCCATAACTCCAACTAGAGAGCGATCCTACCTACCATCCATCCCGTTGGAGACCCTTAGACTATCTTTAATCGGACTTTACTGGACTTCCCTTTATCCTGTATCTATACAGTGTGACGACTTAATTATAATCACGTATCAGTCAACTTTCCCGCTGATTAGTTTACACGCAACCAAAAAAGCTTTTCCTGAACCTTGGTACACGTTTAGTAAACTAAACTAAACTAAACTAAACCAAAACTGGTGTGAATGGGTGATCGATGGTCAGTACAGACTCGTTGGGCCGAAGGGTCGGATTCCACGCTGTATCTTTAAAATAAATAAAACATTTCCAGTACCTACAGGGTTTTGGATTTTCTTATAATGGTTGTGGAATATCAGTCAGGACGCCAACTCCTCATCTTCAAATCTGTGCTTTGAAAGAGCAGAGAGACGGGTGCTTAGTTTAATGCCTCATCCAAGATTCAGCGGCTTGACAGAGCTGCACTCCTTCGCTAATGCAGTGGAGAGCCAGACAGGAGCTTTGTCCTCAAGTCTCTGGTGGGGGAATTTAAATCATTACCTTCCGTGCCAGAAGCAAGAACGTTCCCAAGTGAGTCGTGACTAAAATACAGCTTATTGTGATCTGAAATGCACTGGCAGAAATATTAAGGACTCAGGTGACGCAGTAAGATTTGAAAGGAATGTGAATGAATACTCAGCAGTTTCTGCAGCCACTGGAAAACATAGAATACATAGAAAACATATAAACATAGAAAATGGTTCCCCCAGAAAAGAGTGTGAGCCAATGCTTGAAAGGATCGCTCTTCTGAAGAGTCAGACGAACAAGCCAAATTGCCTCCTTTCTGACTTATTATTCTTTGATTCTGTTTTATTTTCAGAGATACAGCAGTCTACTGAGTCCACGCCGACCATCGATCACCCATTTGCACGAGTTCTACGTTATCAAACTTTCTCATCCACTCCCTACACGTTTAGGAACAATATTTTTTTAAACAAAGGCGAATGAATCTACAAACTAGCAAGTCTTTGGCATGTGGGAGGAAACCTGAGCACCTGGAAGAAACCCACGCGGTCACAGAGAGAACTGGTCAAGAAGGGTCACCAGCGTCTCTTCTTCCTGAGGAGGCTAAAGAAGGTCCATCTGTCTCCTCAGATTAAGGTGAACTTCTACCGCTGCACCATCAGGAGCATCCTTACCAACTGTATCACAGTATGGTATGGCAACTGCTCTATCTCCGACCGGAAAGCCCTGCAGAGGGTGGTGAAAATTGCCCAACGCATCACTGGTTCCTCGCTCCCCTCCATTGAGTCTGTCCAGAGCAAGCATTGTCTGCGAAGGGCGCGCAGCATCGTCAGGGACTGCTCTCACCCCAACCATGGACTGTTTACCCTCCTACCATCCGTGAGGCGCGCCAGGTCTCTCCGTTGCCGGACCAGCAGGTTCAGGAGCAGCTTCTTCCCTGCGGCTGTTGGGATGTTTAAATTTACAAAGTTAGTGTGTCGGGGGTTATGGGGAGAAGACAGGAGAATAATGTAGGAAGAAACTGCAGATGCTGGTTTACACTGAAGAAAGACACAAAATGCTGGAGTAACTCAGCGGGACAGGCAGCATCTCTGGATAGAAGGAATGTGTGGCATTTCGGGTCGAGACCCTTCTTCAGAAAGGAGAATAGGGTTGAGAGGGAAAGATAGATGAGCCATGATTGAATGGCAGAGTAGACTTGATGGGGCAAAATGGTCTAATGCTGCTCTTAGAACTTGTGAAGATTTATGAAGTTTTTTGGTGAGTTTGTTTAACCCTGACGTTTTGTTCTGAGGAAAGATCACTGGTAATTAGCTGATCGTTTGCCCAAATAAAGCTTTAGACCACTGGCCTGGATTTCATTTCAATCCAAGAGAATATTTTGTTGCTTCTGCTCAGAGATCAAACGGCACAATTGATCGTAAATATGATGGTTGAAGCTTTTCAATTCTCGTTTGAAAGTTACGCTTGAATTTGCAATTTTTTAAAGCAAATTAGCAAAAGGTGGCTTGAAGATGATCTCTTTTAATTAGAGAATGATAATGCTCTACGATGCATTGCCTAGAACGATGGTAGAGCATTGAATCGTGACTTTCAAAGGAAATTGAATATGATCTGGGGAAGGGAAGCAAAATGCAGAGCTCTTGAGCACAGCTGTTGAGTTACTACCTTAAAGTGCCAGAGACCCCAGTTCGATCCTGACTACGGCTGCTTGTCTGTACAGAGTTTGTACATTCTCCCCGTGACCTGCGTAGGTTTTCTCCGAGATCTTCTGTTTCCTCCCACACTCCAAAGACGTGCAAATTTGCAGGTTATTTGGCTTGGTATAAAAAGGATGAGGGGGAATCTTATAGAAACATATAAAATTATAAAAGGACTGGACAAGCTAGATTCAGGAAAAAAAGTCCAGAACCAGGGGCCACAATCTTAGAATAAAGGGAAGGTAATTTAAGACTGAGGTGAGAAAAAACTTTGTGAATTTAAGGAATTCCCTGCCACAGAGGGCAGTGGAGGCCAAGTCACTGGATGGGTTTAAGAGAGGGTTAGATAGAGCTCTAGGGGCTAGTGGAATCAAGGGATATGGGGAGAAGGCAGGCACGGGTTATTGATAGGGGACGATCAGCCATGATCACAATGAATGGCGGTGCAGGCTCGAAGGGCCGAATGGCCTCCTGCACCTATTTTCTATGTTACTATGTTTTCTAAATGTAAATTGTCCCTAGTGTGTGTAGGATGGTGTTCATGTGCGGGGACCACAGTGTGGACTCAGTGGGCCGAGGGCCTGCTTCCGCGCTCTATCCCTAAACTAAACTAAACTAAACTAAGAACGGTCCTTTGCTGGACTTTGGGCTTTTTCTAACTCGGCTACTGATAATTCTGCAATTGATACCTGAACTCGTTATGTGACATAAGCTGTTTGAACTTTAGCTGCACTGATTTCTACATCCTGAATTGTTGTGCAATTCCATTCATTGTTTAGCATGTGAAAGGTGATATAAGCCCAGTGTTAGAGAGCCTGGACTTGTTTCACCAGCTCTCCGCCACTGATGATTCATTATACGTCTGATGCAACACACAGTCAGAATAAAAGCACATGCATAATAAGCATTCCAATTATGTTGCAATATTTCATGTGAGCAGAAAGTCTTTACCCAACACAAGAAATATTGAATCATCTTACATTAATGAATGCATAGAATATTTTTTTCTCAGGGTAAGGAGAATGACGAGGATGTTGCCAGGACTATGGGACTTGAGCAGCAGGGGGAGGTGGGTCAGGCCATTCCTTTGGCTGAAGGGTAATCTCATAGAGGTCTATAAAATCAGGAGGAGAATAGATAGGGTGAAGGCACAGAGGCTTTTTTCTAAGGTAGGGGGAATCAAGAACTAAGGTAGGGGCAGAGGTTTAGTATAAAAGGGGAAAGATTTTTAATAGGAACCAGAGGGGAAAACTTTCTACTCAGTGGGTGGTGGGTTTAATGAACGAGCTGCCAGCGGAGGTAGTTGAGGCACTTACTGTAACACCATTTAAAAGACATTTGGACAGGTACACAAGTCAAATTGGGTGGTCCTGGCTTGCAGGGCCGAATGGCCTACCCCTGCACCTATTGTCTATTAGAGGGTTATGGGCCAACCGCAGGCAACTGGGATTAGTGTAGATGGGGCATCTTGGTCAGCAATGAAGAGTTGGACTGAAGGGGTTGTTTCTGTGCTGGTAGAGCTGCTGCCTCACAACGCCAGAGACCTGGGTTCGATACTGACCTCGGGTGCTGTCTGCATGTGTGTGAAGTTTGCACGTCCTCCCTGTGACCAGGTGGGTTTCCTCCCATTTCCACCCATATCCAAAAGAGGCGCGGGATTGTGGGCTAATTGTCCCTCTGTAAATTGCCCCTGGTGTGTCGGGAGGGGGATGAGAAAGTGGGATAACAGAGAAGTCGTCGATCGATGGTCAGTGTGGACCCGATGGGCCGAAGGGCCTGTTTCCATGCAGCATCTTTCTATCTGTTCAATCACTCACCTTTTAAGTAATTCCTGAAAACTCTCTCTTTTCCACCCCTCCTATTGTTATGGCACCGATTCGCTGGATCTTACTTTAGTCGACCTTCAAATATATATTCTGGAGACTTCCCTCAGTTGTGCGCTCTCTGTCACATAAAATAGTTTGATTGATAGCTTTGTCCCCCTCAGTGACACTAAAGTTGACAGATATATATTAATAATTTAATAGTCTGTTCATATTAAGATATTAAAATATTGAATAGTGTATAATAAATCATGGTGGTCACATTGCCATTGAAACTGCTGATTGTGCCAAAGTTACTCTTTAATTCTCGATCCATAGTCCCCTTGATAACTATCACGATCTCTCACCTTATTACATTCAACCTGGCTCCACATGAAGGTGGTAGATTATGTAGAAAAATATCAATCAATTTTTACACTAATATTAAGGTGCTACAGATTAAATACTTCTGCTGCAAAAACATTAGCCTTTGTTAAACCTGAAAACTAAGATTTGTTTAACCTCCCGTAAGCCTTTAGTTAAATACTGTGTTACTAATGATAGATTCAAAACTCAGCGGGACAGGCTGCATCTCTGGAGGGAAGGAATAGGTGATGTTTCGTGTCGAGACCCTGTATTATTAATGCTGGAAACCTGAAATCAAAATACAAAATGCTAAAATAACTCCGCTAGTTAAATGGCATCTGAATAATCATTGATTTGAAACATTAATTCAGCAACTCTATCCTCAATTGTTGCCTGACCATCTAAATATTTCCAACATTTTTGGTGTTAGTTTTGTTTAACTGCTGCCTGGTATTTGTTAAGAGAGAACAGTCTTTCTATTCAAGACACAAGGAACTGCAGATGCTGGTTTACAAAACAAAGACACTAAGTGCTACGGGATGGTGGTGCAACTGGTAGTGTTGCTGCCTTACAGCGCCAGAGACCCAGACTCGGTCCTGTCTATGAGCGCTGTCTGTACGGAATTTGTACGTTCTCCACGTGACCTGCGTGTGTTTTCTCCGAGATCTTCGGTTTCCTCCCACGCTCCAAAGACGTACAGGTTTGTAGCTTCTTCTTCTTCTTGCGTATGGCGAGCACGGCCTAAAGTTGAGGGACAACTTGTTCTATTTGATCTTATTTGATTGTGCACGCCAGGTTGATTGCATTCGTCGAAACAGGGCGGACCACGTGAAGGTTGCAATCTCCCACCCCAGGTTTGCAAGTTAATTGGCCTGGTATAAATGTATGTGTCCCTAGGCTAGTGTTAGTGTGCGGGGATCGATGGTCGACAGCGATTAGGTGGGCAGAAGGGCCTGTTTCCGTGCTGTATCTCTAAACTAAAGTAAAGTAACTTAGCAGGTCAGGCAGCATCTCTGGCCCGCCAAGACCTTCGGAGAATGGGATAAACAGCATGTCATACTCAACTTGGGTGGTTTCTGATCCAACCAAATCAACATTAAATTCTCATTTGTATCACACATTTTGTCTTTTCATCTCTATCTAACCACCCCTCCCCCTCACCTCTATGCACCTATCACTAGACAGACTTTGTCCCTGTGTCCCCCCCCTCCATGTTTTGTGAAACGTGTTGCAGCAAAACTGCCACCGCAGCCTCCGAAGTCAGCCAGCTCTGTGATGGTAAGTCCACAGGCTCTGCGAGCGGAGCTCTCAAGGTCAATTCCAGTTGCTGGCCGCCAGCTCCTAGAATCTAGCAGCCCGGGACTAGTTGCAGTTCCCAAGTCGCCTGCGTGCCCCGGGACTGGCTGTAGCGTCCAGGTCGGCTCGCCTGGCCTCGCACTCCAAAGGCGTGCAAGTTTGTAGGTCAAGTGCTTCGGTAAATTATAAATTGTCCCTAGTGTGTCGGATGGTGCTAGCGCACGGGGTGATCGCTGGTCGGCGAGAACACGGTGGGCCAAAGGACCTGCACGCCCAGGTCGGCTCGCCTGCCCCGGGACTGGCTGTATCGCCAGGTCACGAAAACTAATTGAAAAAAATACGCCTGCGGGTTGGATGATTTCGGGTTTTGGGCCGGATCCGGCCCGTGGGCCGTAGTTTGCGACCCCTGTCTTAGATGTTAGGCCTCATTGTGCCCCCCATGTTTTAAAAGCGATTTCTGCCCATGCTGGTTGTAGCTGCCACTCTTTAGGATACTGGTGACAATTGAAGGGTCTTGGATAGATGAATGTGTCTGTTTTGTCACTGGTCACCATGACTCCAGCACCAGACTCCAGTTCAGTTCAGTTTATTGTCACATGTACCGAGGTACAGTGAAAAGCTTTTTGTTACCGGCTAACCAGTCAGCAGAAAGACAATACATGATTACAATCGATCCATTTACAGTGTATAGATCCATGATAAGGGAATAACATTTAGTCCAAGGTAAAGCCAGCAGAGTCCGGTCAAGGATAGTCCGAGGGTCATCAATGAGGTAGATAGTGATCCTGCCGACCTTCCGTAATATATTGTCGGAAAATTACCTCTTGCATCTTGAGCCCAATGAAAGTAGGCACAGGATCTGAAGACCTATAGATTCAACCAAACCTGAATCTTCCTTTTTTCCTCTTGGGTTAGGTTGTCTCTGAGATTCGTAAGTTAGTTTAGTTTTAGGGATGCAGCGCGGAAACTGGCCCTCAGGCCATTGAGTCCGCACTGACCAGTGACCCCCACACACTAACATTATCCTACACACACTAGGGACAATTTTACATTCATACCAAGCTAATTAACCTACAAACCAGTACGTCTTTGGAGTGTGGGAGGAAACCGAAGATCTTGGAGAAAACCCAAGCAGGTCACGGCGAGAATGTGCAAACTCCGTACAGACAGCGCCCGTAGTCAGGATCGAACCAGTGTCTCTAGTGCTGTAAGGCAGTAGCTCTACCACTGCACCACTGTGCAAGGCTAGCCACAGTGGCGCAGTAATGCAGCCACATGGGTCAAGGAAAGAGCATTCACGTTTCCACCACCACACACAAGAAGCAACAAGACAGACACCATTGTATGCAGATGCCGAGAAGTTCTGGTTCAGCTCTGGCTGAACAACTTCTAATCTTGTGCTTGGACTCGACAAGAAGAAGAACGCAGCCACAGAAATAAGAAACCCATTCAAGTCGTGGTGATACAGTGGATGACCTCGTGGCCGCTGCCTGCTCCATCACAGGTATTGATCTCCACACTATCAAAAGGATTTACAGGAGGTGCTTCCTCAAAAAGGCAGCCAGCATCATCAAGCACTCACACCTCCATGGCCATGCTCTCATTTCACCCTTGTCATCATGAAGAAAAATGTATAGGAGTCTGAAAACCGTGACCACCTGGTTTGAATATTTCCTTCTCAACACTGAACACTACACAGCACTAACCCAAACGATGAACTTTGACGGGCTGTCTTTGATTGCACTAAAGACTTGGGGTTATTAATTAAATTATTATTTTATTTATTATATGTTTACAGACCTGTTAATCTGCTGCAAGCAAGAATGTAATTATCGCATTGTCTGTATATCTTAAACACTTGGCAAGGGATTTTCGCTTGGTTGCACGAGGAACTTTAAACTTTTGTTTTGTTGTGCACTAATATTGTTTTTTATAAATGTATTGAATTTGTTTTGTTTGTTTTGTGATGTTATCTATTGAGTACTGTGTTTACCAGGCCTGGTATGCTGCTGCTGCTGCACGTAAGAGATTCATTGTTCCGTTATTGTTGCACATGACATTGTACCTATTGTCAATGACACTTGACTGTGTCGGAAGGAACTGCAGGTGCTGGTTTGAACCGAAGACAGACACAAAATGCTGGAGTAACTCGGCGGGTCAGGCAGCAACTCTGGAGAAAAGGAACAGGTGACGTTTGGGGTCAGAACCCTTCTTCAGACTGAAGTCTTGACTCTTGCATGCTTTAGACTTTATACTGGGACCCACAACTTTCTGACCCCGACGAGATTGCTACAAATGGCCATTTGGCCAATGACTTGTCCACGTCTTGCAATGCAATATTCAAAAATCACCTGCTATCCATTTTCAACTTGGCGGAAAGAAAGGCAGCACAGCTGTAGAGGTTGACATGAATTAGCAGACTTAAGCAGCGTGGACCATTAACCTGACACAGTACAAAAGGCCAGGAACAGATGGGCCGAGGGCATTCATTTCTCACCTCATAAAAATTAAAATAAAATCAAGTAAAAGGCAAAAGTTGAAGGTATGCCCTCGGGAGGAAAGATAATGCAATTCATGTCCAGCCTGTAAAGTGTTTCAGAAATTATTTCTTACATCTTTTGTTAAATGTGGTGCTGCACTGACCTCTGGTGTGCAATGCGGGTGTTGCAGTCTGCAGCTCACACTGCAACTCAGAGCGACAATGGGAGAAGATAAAAATGTCCTATGTTGCACTGTCAAATCACAGAGAATAAGTGTGGGTATATGGTACCATCTGCGAGAGCAGGTAGTTGAAGCAGGTACTATAACACATCCTGTATGACTCTTTGACTCTATGACCAAGTCTGAGGTTACCAAATCTAGTTGGACATATTCTTGGATGTTCATCATGTGGCGGGCAACTGAAAAATTGGTTGAAAGATACAGCATGGAAACAGGCCCTTCGGCCCACTCAGTCCATGCCAACCATTGCTAACATTAGTTCTATGTTATCCCGTTTTCGAATCCACTCCCCATACACTAGGGGCTATTTACAGAGGCCATTAAACCAGCACGATTTTGGGTTGTGGGAGCGCCCGGAGGAAAACCATACCGTCAGAGGGAGAATGTGCAAACTCAATGCAAACAGTACCCAAGGGCTAGATCAAACCCAGGTCTCTGGCACTGAGATAGCAGCTCTAACAGCTGCCTCACTGTGTCACTCTGCCAGTCAATTTTACAATGGCCTTTTCATCTTGTAACTAATTCATGGAAATGTTTAAACTAAATTAAACCCATAGTGGGGTGGGAGATTGCAACCTTCACATGGTCCGCCCTGTTTCGACGAATGCAATCAACCTGGCGTGCACAATCAAGTAAGATAAAATAGAACAAGTTGCCCTACAACTTTAGGCTGTGCACACCATACACAAGAAGAAGAAACACATAGTTATCCTTAATGCCTCTAAGATATTTTCCTGGACAGTATTTATCTCTCAAAGAACTCCACTTAAAAAGGCCCTGTAAAAATTGATAGGACTTGAATTTAGTTTTGATCTACAGTATGGAATATCAAGTATCAAGTATATCTTTATTGTCATTTTCCTGAGTACTCACATACCCAGAGGAAACAAAAAAACGTTGCTCAACCAGTGTCCATTCAGTGTGCAGTAAGAAATAAATAGAAATAAAAATACATATATCATGAACAAATTAAACACTCTACTCTCTACTAAACATCAACTGGCGTTCTGATCGGCAGCGGCACGACTGTGGCTCTGCTGCAGTGTGTCCAGGCTGGTGGTTGGTGCGCGATACTTTGGCAGGGGGCTAAGTCCGTTTATCAGTCTTATAGCCTGCGGGAAGAAGCTGAGGAGCATCCTGCTGGTTTTGCAGCTAATGCTCCTGTACCTCTTCCCAGATGGCAGGATGGAGAACATGTGATGCGATGGGTGGTAGGGGTCTTTGATGATGGAGATGGCTCTGCTGATACATCTCTTCCTGTACATGTCCAGCAGGAAAGGGAGTGGAGCACCAATAATCCTGCTGGCGGTCTTCACAATCCTGTCTAGTTGGTGCCGTTCGTACGCCTTGCAGCTCCCAAACCAGGAAGTGATGCCGTAGGTTAATGTGCTCTCAATGGTCTCCCTATAAAAAGTTCGTAGGTGTGTAGTGGGGAGACCTGCTTTCCGTAGTCTTCGGAGAGGGTGTAGTCGCTGCTGGGCTCTCTTGTGTTGTGTTGGTCGTGGACGTCAGGTCATCTGACAGGTGGAGTCCTAGGAACTTCACGCTGCTGACCCTTTCCACATCAGCTCCGTCGATGTGCAGAGGTGTATGGTGTTGTTTTCCCGCCCTCCTGAAGTCAACCACCATCTCCTTAGCTTTTCCCACGTTGAGAATGAGGTTGTGGGATTTGCACCATCCTGTGAGCAGCTCCACCTCCATCCTGTATGCCGACTCATCATTGTCACTGACGAGACCCACCACTGTTGTGTCATGAGCGAACTTGTTGATCAAGTTGTTGTTGAGTCTAGCAGTACAGTCGTGTGTAAGCAGACTAAACAGCAGGGGGCTTCAATATTCAATATTCAATAGGCCCTTCAGCCCACCAAGTCCACTCTGACCCTTTGACCACTCGTTCACCCAAGATGATGTTTTCCCACTTTCTCACCCACTCCGACAACACTAGGAATTATTTAGAGAGGCCAATTAACCTACAAACCCACACGTCTTTGTGATGTGGGAGGAAACCGGAGTTCCTGGAGGAAACCCACATGTTCACAGGGAGAACGGGCAAACTCCACACAGACAGCACCCGAGATCAGGATCAAACTCAGATCTCAGGCGGTGTGAGGCAGCAGCTCTACCACCCCCAAATAAATGTACTAAATATGAATGAATAGGTTTATTGGCCAAGAATGTACACAGCTTGGTGCACCGCTCACAAGTAGCAACACGACATACAGTAACAATTAAGAATGACACATAAATCATTAAACATTAATAATAAAACATTACAGTTTAAACATGTGAATGAAATAAAATACCAGAGGGCCAATGACAGAATGGCCATAAAATTAGGTTGAGAACAGGAAACACCATCCTGGCCACCCACTCATCTCCCTGCTACCTTCAGGTAGAAGGTACAGGAGCCTGAAGACTGCAACAACCAGGTTCAGGAATAGCTACTTCCCCACAGCCATTCAGGCTATTAAACATGGCTCGGACAAAACTCTGAACATTAATAGCCCATTATCTGTTATTTGCACTTTATCAGTTTATTTATTCATGTGTGTACATATATTTATACAATGGTATATGGACACACTGATCTGTTTTGTAGTCAATGCCTACTATGTTCTGTTGTGCTGAAGCAAAGCAAGAATTTCAAAGACACATGACAATAAACTCACTTGAACTTGAACTTGCATCATGCCGAACAATTGAGTAAAACACAAAGTGCTGGAGGAACTCAGCGGACCAGGCATCATCTGTGACGGGAATGGACAGGCAACGTTACAGGTCGAGAACCTTGACTGCTTTGGTAGTCTGCCCCTGTGATGGAAACAAAGGGAATGTGAAAAGGGTGAGAATTGTCAGAGATGGTCTCAGTGAACCTGAGGGCAGGGCTGCAATCAGTAGTAAAGTTGATTAAATCAACGAGATCGACGCAGGTGCAAGAGGCAGCCTCAATGCAGTTGTCGAGGTAGCTGAGAAAGAGTTGGGGGCATGGTGCCAGGACAGGTTTGGAACAAGGACTGACAAAAATGCTGGTGAAACTCAGCGGGTGCAGCAGCATCTATGGAGCGAAGGAAATAGGCAACGTTTCGGGCCGAAACCCGTAAGGGTTTCGGCCCGAAACGTTACCTATTTCCTTAGGTCTGAAGAAGGGTTTCTCTAAGAATGGGTTGCCTGAAGGATTTCGGCCAGAAACGTTGCCTATTTCCTTAGGTCTGAAGAAGGGTTTCTCTAAGAATGGGTTGCCTGAAGGGTTTCGGCCAGAAACATTGCCTATTTCCTTAGGTCTGAAGAAGGGTTTCTCTAAGAATGGGTTTCCTGAAGGGTTTTCGGCCCGAAACGTTGCCTATTTCCTTCGCTCCATAGATGCTGCGGCACCCGCTGATTTTCTCCAGCATTTTTGTCGACCTTCGATTCTCCAGCATCTGCTGTTCCTTCTTAAACACTTTGGAACAAGGACTGTTCAACATAACCAACACATGTTTTCCAGGCTAAAGGTTAACATTAGATTTCACATATGTCAAGAGTCAAGAGTCAATGTTTTATTGTCATGTGTCCCAGATGGGACAATGAAATTCTTACTTGCTGCAGCACAACAGAATATGTGAACATGTAAACATTGTATATAACGGGAGGAAAAAAAGAAAAAGTTCAATAAATAAAAAATATAGTGTAAATAATAAATAATAATATAGTCTTTTGCAGTTCAGAGCTCAGAGCTTATTCGTTGTTGTGTTTAGTAGCCTGATGGCTGTGGGGAAGCAACTGTTCCTGAACCTGGACGTTACAATTTTCAGGCTCCTGTACCTTCTTCCTGACGTCAATGGTGAGATAAATGTGTGGCCAGGATGGTGTGGGTCCTTGATGGTTTTGGCTGCCTTTTTGAGGCAGCGACTACGATAGATCCCTTCGAAGGTGGGGAGGTCAAAG